>NW_027413251.1:0-157441 GCF_048544455.1 Silene latifolia
CAAGTAAAGGTTGGATCCCAAGGGACGGAGTTGAGATGAGATTTCTATTGAAACTAGTGGTGTCTTAGGGGTGTCACAATTTGGGTTGATGTAGAAGGTCACTAAACTAAATAGCAATGAAAGTAAACAAGCAAGATGAATTAAAGGGGTTGTAAACAATTGATAAAAAGCACTAGGGTGTCATGGGGTCATAGGGGAATCATGGGAATTGATCATACAAACATGTTCTCAAATTATAAGCAAGCAATTATTGTTGTGATGGATTGAGTTGGGTTATATCTTACAATCCTAGGAAAGTTTGGGTCCGGAGCCGAATCGATTAGATTGTACAACACCTACAAGTCGACTTAATCTTCCTACTCAACAACATGCATGGTCTAATGAGACTCGAGTTGGTTTATGTCTTACAAGTCTCATTGAAAAGATAGGTGATGGGTAAAAAATGCAAGGATTCATAGGCTCGCATTTCATCAAACATAACATGTGCATGAGTTGAGATCAAAACAAGCAAGCAAATAAAAAATGAAAGCATATTAATTTAAGCATGAATCATTCCTCATGTCGGGTTTCCCTAATCACCCATTAACCCTAGCTAAGAGACTACTCACTCATTATCACGTTGATCACGCTGAAAAGGTTGCCAATCATACCAACAAACGGAAATACGAATAAATGAAAGTAATTAACAATAATTAAAAAGGGGATTAAGAGAATTATACCTACTAATGATTCCAATAATAAAGCAAAGATAAAAGAAGTACTTGACGCTTGATTGAGAGGTTGTCAATCTCCCAATAATAACCCAAATAATCTTCAATTACCCAAAATAAAGGATGAACAAAAAAGAGATTAAGGAAATAAAACTTGTATTAAAACTTGATTAATTGTTGATTACAAAACTAAAGAGAGATTTGATTGATATTAACTACTCTAAGAATTGATAAGAAGAACATGCTCTTCTAATTAGACTAACGGGGTATTTATAGTGGAAATTAGGTGGATGCATTAGGGTTAACTAAGGGCTAAACTAGTAATTACACTTTAGATTGAGCAGGAGAAGCCGGTATTTTTCGAAGGAAGGGATCTTTCGATGCATGAAGAAGACGAAATTTCGCTGTAATCGAATCCAAGCGGATTGGAGCCTGGACGGCGGATTGGCAGGGGAAGACGGCGGCTTCATGGGAATCCGGCAGATTCTCGGTCAGTCCGGGCGTTTTGAAGGAAGACGACGGACAGATTATGGAGGACGGGACGGATTGTGGACAATCCGCAGTTGATTGTAGCTCAGCATTATTTCTTCTTCTTTTCTTCCTTTTCTTCATAAAACTTTGGGGATTTCCTTAGGGACTGGAAGGATCCTTTCTCCATTGCTCAACTACTATAATATGTACAAAGGCCTTCTAATCTTGTCTCTCCTTGATGCTTGGTCATTGAATTCAATCAATTTAGTCTCGTTTTGCCATGAAAATGCAAGTTTCTTACTCCTTTCCTACCAAGGGATCAAATTCTCAAAGAATATGCAAAACAAAGAACTAAAGACAATAAATGACCCAAATATGCACTAAAAAGCATGGGAACAAGGCTAATCTGGAGCTAAATATGCGCTAATTATGGTCACATCAAATATCCCCCAACCGAACCTTTGCTCATCCTGAGTAAAGAGGTGACAAAGACTAGGACCATTATTTAAACTAACCTAATAACATAGCCGATATGAGACAATTAGCGGTCTCACTCCGCCCCTTCAACTCACAACAAGACAACCATGAGGTAGGATGCCTTCTTGTAAGGCAAGGTGGGTCTTTCCAAAATGGCGACACATCCAAACATTAAGCACACAAAATCAAATAATGGATGCATCTACAAAAGGAATAGCCACTTCCTCATCAAATGGCGGAGGCACTAAAGAGGAACAAATTTAAGATCATGTAATCCTTCACAAATACTAGTTCAACAAATTACTAAGGCTAAGAGGATGACACTAAATCACCTCCAAATGGTGTTAAACTAGACTACTTTCATCCTCAATTTCCAAATGCTGGCCAAGAGGCTTACCTGGATGGTGGTGGAATGATGATCCTATGATGCTAGTAGCATATGACATGACAAGTCTCGAATTCTCTACAAAAGTTGAAGGTCACGGATCGTCCTGCAAGCTCCTCGACAAAGTATTTCGACAAAAAGGCTTTTTGGTAATGAAATGCTCAAATCGTTATAAACAAACTATGGATAAGGACTAGTATTCAAAAATTGACCTCATTTAACTTTCTCATTTCAAAAAATTTAATGGGTTTGTCCCTTCCTAAGCAGTGTCCCGTTTTCGCCAATCGCTTATTAGGGCAGTCCTAAGAACCCTGCATAACAGCTTTTCTGGGGTGATGGGGCCACTCCGTCTCCGGGCGGCCGACCACAACCGTGCTGGGGCCCAATTCAATGGATCCCTCTCCAAAGCACATCGAAGTGGTACGCCCCCATCAAAACAATTAAATTTCTCAACATTTCAACATTTCATAACACCGAGGTTTCCAGCATTAAATTACTTCCACATGACAAAATTTTCAAAGTGAGCACTTCAAACTTGTTGATAGAAAGTATTTTTGGGTTGCCTTACCACAAGGTCAATCAAAGTCACTCTAGACAAATTAAAATCTCAAGTCCATCGCATCACGGGGTTGGATAGGTAACTCACATGCAAACCCTCAATAGCTTTTTGGGTCATAAGTCAAAAGACACTAGTATGACACAATCTAGGGTGTTTTACAACCATTCTAGTAACAAATCTTAAGTTGAAAAGTATTTGTAATGGCTTAGTTGCTCTTGTCATAGTTCCTAATTAGGCACTTTTCAAAACATTTTATCTAAATGCAACTACATGCTATGATGCAACTATTATATACGTCCCACTCAGTTTTAGTTCTATCAACTAATATGACATACAAACTAAATGCAAGTCCTAAGTTCACATTGTTATACCGCATCAATCAAAATAAAGCCACATAGTCATTAACATAAAGAGGAAAAAGGAGATTGGAAAGATCATACAATGCGGTCTTCATGATCCTCATGTCTCGGATGTGGCGTAGTCGATCAATGTGAACAAGGATAGAACAAACACAATACAATATATACAAGACTACACTACAAAAGAAATAAACATGTTTTTGGCTATTCAATTTTCAAATTTTTATGGATTTTCGAAATTTTTTAAAATTTTGGGTTTTTGAATAAAAGTTAAGTTAGAATTCCCCATCCCCACACTAATATGGGCATTGTCCTCAATGGCCAAAATGATGGGAAATTATGCAAATATGATGCATGATTTCTACACTAAATGCAATCTACGCTACATGATGCATGGTTTTTGTTTATGACGGAGAGGATAATTTAGATTACCTCCCGTTGTGTATGCATTAACTTCCCCAAACCGAGTTAGACACTATTGCTAATGTCCTAAGGATGGGTGTAGTTCATGCACACACTATGCAAGGCATGAAACTAATTTGTCATTTTGGATTTTGAAAGTGGGAACAATAAAATGAGAACACCTCAATGGTACCGAGGTGTGAGTCCTCTATGGTGCTAGGACTACTTCAACAATGATCAAGAAAAATAATTAAAACAAAGAAAGGAGTAAGCAAACCTCAAGAGGGTAGGAGCCTCGAAGCTTGCTAATCTTCCATCATATCATCACTATCATCATCTTCCTCATTAGAAGTGGATCCATTGCCACTTCCTTCTTCACTTTCTTCTTCACCTTGCTCATCACCCTCTTCTCCTTCTTCACTAGCTTCCTCATCAATGTTATCATCAACCTCTTCATTACCGACAACCTCATTATCACCCGGAACAACCCTAGATGCACTCGAAAAAAGGACTTCCTATCTCACCCAACTAGGCAAAGGACATGAAGGATCAAGTAGTCCTTGCCTAGCTAAGTGTAAGAGGGGTGGATATTGAGCTAAGTAAGCATTTTTCCGATCCTCAAAGGCTTTCTTTGTGCATCTCTGTACGTAGAAGAGTCAAATAATCATTTCTTTTCGCTTCCAACGCCATCGGCTTGAAACCTGGTACCGAAAGGTAGGTGGTGGACAATGGAAGAGGAGGGCATTTCAAGTTCACCCTTTCACTGCCTGAGAATATACTCGCCTCTTTCGAAAGGGGAAGTATATTATTATCCGGTGGACGCTTAAACGACAAATCTTCAAAGGCAAGAAAGATCTAGCTCACTATGTGAGCCATCCATATGTGTCGAGAGGTTTATGGGTAAACCACTTGTACTTGTGTATCATAGTATGAATATCAATGAGATGACCACCCTCTTTCGCCTCATACTTGTCAGTCTCTTTGCTAAAGTTTGATCAAAGTATTTAGCCAGGATAGGACTAGGCCGCCATTCACAATAACGGTAGTGCCTTTCTTCCCACAATCAATGTTGAGCCATCTATCCACCAAAAGCCTTAGAGAGTTGAAAGGCTTGGTGTGTTCCCTTCCAATGTTCACAGCTTCGACTCAAGAAGAACAAAAATCGAGTTTGGCGAAATGGTTGGTGTCTTTTTCTGCAATGATGGTGTTTCCTATGACCCGTGCCATGCTCTTATGCCCGGGATGGTGAGCTAAAAGAGCACGACTAGCATGAAAGTCTTCAAATTTCTTCCGGGAAATCGCCCCAAAGAGTGGTCTGGGTCATACTTGCCAACATTCTTAAACCAACTCCTATGAATCACTAAGACCCAAAGCTTTACCCATTTCCTCAAAGGAGATGCAAAAAAACTCTAAACATTTGGGGCCAGACTTAACTGATGGTCTCCATAGTCTCTTGTTCCAGCACCGGATAGCTTGAAAGTTGATTAATGTCCGGAGTAAGAGGGATGTCGTTGTTCCATGGGAGGTCATCACAATGATTTTGTTGCACTTCCAAGTTTGGGTTTGCTACCACCATAGCCAATGCTTTCTTTGCTGGAAGACTTTTTGCTTAATGAAAGTGTTTGCTTTTGGTGCCTTTGCTTTTGTTGCCTTTGTTGTCCATTAGTCCTGCCATTGATGAATTAACCAAGAAAGAGTGAAAAATCTTCAATTTGTAGTGTACCCAAATCGATTTAAAGGTGAAAGGCTTTGCCTTTTATGAATTCAAAATCGACTCAAAGGTTGAAGATTTTGTGCTTGGTTTTGATTTTTATTGAAAAAGGAGTGATTGATTTGTGGTTAAAAGGATGTTTTGATTTGATTTTGGTGAATGTTGTTGAGGAATCTTGTTTTTGTGATGGAGAGGATGAGGGTTTTGGTATTTATGAGAAAAGTGCGAATGAATGAAGGAATGAATAAATGAATGTGGGAGGGGGTTTATAAAACCCGAAAAATTTGAATCCTAGGCAAGACGGCGGAGTTGCCGGATCGTTTGATTTGGTCTCGTTCGGGGTTGGGAAAACTCGCCTCAAAGACGCGGATTCTGAAGACGCTCGGATTTGCAAACACGGACCGACGCGTCTTGGCGTAAGACGCATGGATTCTTTCACAGCGATTTTTCTTGTTTTCCTCAAATTAAAAGACTACGCCTTCCTTTACAAGATTTTGCTAATGTTTGAAAACAAGCGATTTGAATGCAGGACGCCTATCTGGCCGATCAAAAATATCAAAATTAGCTCATTTCGTAGACGGGCGTTTTGCATAATATGCCCGGATTGTCCAAGACGGGCGGATTCTCCGAACTGGGCTGGGACTTCTAATTTTCACTTATCTGGGCCCATCCGCGATATCTGTATATCCCTTTGTCATTTTTCCATTCTTCATATCTCGTGTTCTTCATTGGCAGGCACTACTAAGGCATGAATAGCCTAGGCAATTGCTATCCCCACACTAAGCTAAAGCACTACACATCAATTGAAATCATTAATTTCTCCTCACTTCTCAAACATGACAATTATCTTGATCAAAAGATAAAAATCCAAAGATGACAAAAATGCAATACAAGAATGAAATGCGCAGTTAGAAAGAACATTTTTACAAATGGTGGCTTAGGAAGGACTCCACTCAAACTCTCATCTTTGATGAGATGTCAAGGGGGCATGTCCAAGGTGTTTTTGATGTTGCTCAACACCTTGAAGAAATAATCAAAAGCTTGTTCATTATCGTTATAAAGTTCTTCAATGGACCTTGGCCCTTGTTGTCGGTCTTGATCGATGGCATTACCAATGTAGGGATTAAAAATCCCTTCAAATTCGTCGTCCAAAGACCACAAACTTCATTAAGTTGATCATTGAAAATCTCTTGATTTGGTGGAGACAACTCTCCCAATTTCTTTTCTTGGCAAGAGGCCATCATCTTCTTCTTTGCTTGTTTTGATGAGCTTTGCAAGCTCTCCTTGTCCCAATTCACTTGCTCTTTGAATAGAGCATCTTCAATTTTCTTCTTCCATTGAGTTCGACTTCTTCCTATCATCCTTCCCAGCTATAATGATCAATCATGAATCACGGTTCATGCAAACGTGGAGCTCTCATGGTCTTGTCAAGATTAAAGGTTATACTCTCATCTCCCACTTCTAAAGTGAGCTCACCATGTTTCACATCAATCACCACACCTGTGTGTAAGAAAGGTCTTCCTATAATGATTGGAATGTTGGAATCTTCTTCCATATCAACAATGACAAAGTCCACCGGGATGAAAAACTTCCCAATTCAGTGACGTGGGAACATCTTCCATATCCCTAATGGTGTCTTTCACGATCTATCGCCATTTAGAGTGTGATATTGGTGCATTTAAGCTCTCCCATCCCCAACCTTTACTCACCGAAAACACGCAGATAACACTCACACTAGCCCTAGATCACATAAGGCTTTGTTGATCGTGGTGTCGCCAATGGTACACGGTATTGAGAAGCTATCCGGATTCTTTAGTTTTGAGGTGAACTCCCTTGAAGTATTGCATTACTCACCTTAGTAAAGGCGATAGTCTCAAGTTTCCGGATCGACTTCTTCTTTGTGAGGATGTCTTTCATGTATTTCGAGATAGGCCAAGACGTGATTGATTAATTCCGTGAAAGGAATCGAGACTTCCAAATTCTTCACAATTTTACAAACTTTCCAAGTTGGTCATCAAATTTGGGCTTGGCTTGACAACTTGGAAAAGGAAGTCTAATCACAATGGGCTCCTTCTCCTTCTCCTTGTCTTCATTTTTCTTTGAAATTTCTTCTTTTGATGATTCTCCAACCTGGAGTTTTTGCACAATTTCCTTTATCACTAGCTTCCACAACTTCATCCTCAACTTGCTTCTTCGGTGCTTCATACCTTGTACCACTTTTCAAGTGAATGGCACTAACTGCTTTCATGTCTTGGGGGATTACTTTGAGGTGGTAATTGCCCCTTTGTCTTTGTGAGCTTGAAGATGCTAGTTGAGTCAACGTGGTTTCCAACATCTTGGTGTGAGCTAGGATGTTTTGATGGTGGTTTCTTTTTGACTATCTTTTTTTGCATTTGAGTGAAAAATTTTGTTGATTCTTTTGCATTTGGAGGACCGTTTTTGAACATCAAAACCTTGGTCATTTTGTTGATTGTATGGATTTTGATTTTGTTAACCTTGGTTTTGATCAGAAAAGGGTCTTTGATTTTGGTTTCTCATGGAGGTGGGTGTATGTTGTTTGAGGGTTTTGAACATTTTTGGCTTTTGTATGAGAGATTTGGATGGAATTTGGTGTTTTATCAGAATAGTTGAATAAGGGTACCACTCAGATGTTTGGGAAAGCATTCACTTGTTTATTTGTTCCCACATTCACTTTGGTCATGTCCCAAAGTTCCACAATTCTCACATATCCCACTTGGATTGATGAAGATGCCGTCATGGCATTAACATGATGCTTTGGTGATTTTGAGGCTTCTTCAAGTCTAGCCATAGCTTTTTCAAACTTCAAATTGATCGTGTCAATGTGAGCACTAAGTTGAGCACCCAATTGAGTAACGGAGTCCACTTCATGCTTTCCTCTAGTAGCCTTGCGAGGTCTACTATATTGTGAGTTATGGACCGCCATTTCCTCAATTTTGTTCCATGTTTGATTGTCATCAACTTCACTGAACATTCCATTTGATCCCATGTTGAGAATGTTCCTTGAATCTTCATATAAACCATTCCAAAATTGTTGTACTAAGAACCACTCGCTAAGTCCATGGTGAGGACATGAGCGACAAATTCCCTTTGAACGCCTCCCAAGCTTCATACAAAGATTCTTCATCCCTTTGCTTAAAACCCGTAATTTGAGCTCTTAGCATGTTAGTCTTTTCCGTGGGTAGAACTTTTTGTAGAAAGCTAGAGCCAACTTCTTCCAAGAATCTATTCTGAGAGTGGCCTTATCAAGGCCCTTCAACCATTGTTTCGCAATGCCAATTAGAGAAAAAGGAAATAAGACCCATCGAACTTGGTCTTCGAGTTACATCGGCCGAGAAATCGCATCACAATAGTCACAAAAGGTTTCCATATGAGAATGAGGGTGTTCACTAGGCATCCCCCAAATTGGCTACTAATTGGATAAAGGATTTGGCAATAAAATTTCCGTTAGATGTTGTGGTGGGAGTACCATTGGGCAGGTTCTCCCTGGGCAACGGAATGTGATGAAAACTTAGGTATCAGAGGTTGATTTCAGGTGGTATTTGTATCGTCTCCTCCACCTTCTCTTGCAAAAGGGTTGATGAACTCAATAGTTGGTTGAATATCTACAACATCACTAATACCTCTCAAATTCCTTCTAACAAGTCTTCTATTGGTTGTCAAAGTTCTTTCAATTTCACGATCAAAAGGTAACAAATCACTCAGACTATAAACATGCAAAATATCAAACAACTCAAACAATTAGAACAAACCTGAGGAGTTTTACTCTCCCCAAGGCAAAGAAAAAGACACAACTAATAACAATATAAGGAAATCTAAATCAAGTTAACAATCACACTCTTCGAACGGGCGCCCATTTTGATGCACAAGAGTTGGTCGTCACATATCCAATCAAACACAATTTATAATAGCTCCACAAACAACTCTACAATTAGTAAAGAGGCAAGTAAAGGCCTGATCCTAAGGGACGGGAATTAAGATGATTTTCAATTGAAACTAGTGAAGTCTAGGGGTGTCACAATTTAGGCTGAATAGAAGTCACTAAACTAAATAGCAATGAAAGTAAAAAAGCAAGATGAAATAAAGGGTTGTAAACAATTGATAAAAAGCACTAGGGTGTCATGGGGTCATAGGGGGAATCATGGGAATTGATCATACAAACATGTTCTCAAATTATAAGCAAGCAATTATTGTTGTGATGGATCGAGGTTTTGTTATATCTTACAATCCTAGGAAAGTTTGGGTCCCGGAGCCGAATTGATTAGATTGTACAACACCTACAAGTCGACTTAATCTTCCTTACTCAACAACATGCATGGTCTAATGAGACTCGAGTTGGTTTATGTCTTACAAGTCTCATTGAAAAAGATAGGATGGTAAAATGCAAGTGATTCATAGGCTCGCATTTCATCAAACATAACATGTGCGTACTAGAGTTGAGATCAAAGCAAGCAAGCAAATAAACCATGAAAGCATATTAATTTAAGCATGAATCATTCCCTATGTTTGGTTTCTAATTATCCATTAACCTCAGCTTGTGTGACTACTCACTCATTATCATGATCATGCTAGCAAGGTTGTCAATCATACCAACAAAATGAAACATGATGAATAAATGAAAGTAATTAGCAATAATTAAAAAGGGATTAAGAGAATTATACCTACTAATGATCCAATAATAAAGCAAGAATAAAAGAAGTACTTGATGCTTGATTGAGAGGTTGTCAATCTCCCAATGTAACTCAAATAATCTTCAATTACCCAAAATAAGGGATGAGCAAGAGAGATTAAAGAACTAAAACTTGGATTAAAACTTGATTAATACTTGATTACAATATTGAAGAGATTTGGTGATAGCCAACTACACTAATTATTGATAAGAAAACGTGCTCACAATTAGCTAATGGAATTTATTTATAGTGAAAGAAATTAGGAGGATCATTAGGGTTAACTAAGACTAAACTAGTAATTACACTTTTAGATTGGCAATAGGTATTTTTCGAAGGAAGGGCTTCTTTCTTTGTATAACTTGGAGAGAGAGCAATTTATTTGTCTTTTTGGAATCGAGTGCGTATTGGAGTCGGGACGGGCGGATTACGGCGGGGGAAGACGGGCGTCTTCAAGGTAATCCGGGCGGATTACGTAGGCTATTGTCCGGGGCGTCTTTGAAGGAAGAGCGCACGGATTGTGCTGTGAAGGACGGGCTGATTGTGGACAATCCGCGACCAACTCTTGTCCTATCATCTTGTTTGTGAAAAAGAAAGATCGAGGAAGTTTGAAATTAATACATCGATTATAAAGGCTGAAACGATTCTGATAAGAAAAAGCGAAGTATCACTATTAGAGATAGATGATTGTTTGACGATTGGCTCCGATTCTGTGATCTTTTCTAAGATGGAATTTGAAATTGGTTACCATCGGTGAAAGGTGGGAGTGAACGCGCAAAGATAACACATTAGTATAGTCATTATGAGTATGTTGAATCGTTTGGGTTGTAATGCATAACAATGTTTATATGAATTGATAAGCAAGGTCTTGATGCGATTTAGATCGGTTGTGGTGGTTTTGCAAGCGATATCGCTAGTCTTTTCCAAGACTAGGAAGGAACATAAAGGCGCATTTAAATTAGTATTATAAACGTTAAAACAAATAATTATGTCTGAAAATTGTCAAAATGTGAGATTAATTGAAAGGAAAATTTCACTTTTAGGCATGTAATTTCAAAAGAGTATTCTTGTAGATCCTGCCAAAATAGATGCGATTTTCATTAAACTTCACCAAGAATGTGGTGAATCAGGATTTCTTGGTTTAGGCATTTGATCTTATCACCGGCTCGTTAAAGATTTTTCCAAGATAGCTAGGCCAGGTAACCCAACTTTGATGAGAAAGAGAACAAGTTTCGTTGGGATGAAAGTTGTGAGGCGGTGTTCAAAACATTAAAGGAGCGTTTGATCACAATTCCAATCTTAGCATTACCTGAAGGAGTGAAACTTTGAGGTGTATACGGATGCGTCGAAAAATGGTTTGGGTTGTGTCTTGATGCGGAAACAAGACGGTGCTTATACTTCTATGCGGCGGAAGCCTTATGAGAGAGAATTATCAAACGAATGATTTAGAGTTGGGTGCGGTTGTGTTTGCTATCAAGATTTGGAGAGCCACTTATCTATATGAGGTGACCTTTAAGGTGTTTTCAGATCACAAGAGTCTCGAGTACATCTTCACTCAAAAGGAGTTGAACATGAGGCAGAGGGGAGTAGATGGAGCTAATTCGAGGACTATGGCATGGATATTATATACCATGAAGGGAAAGCTAATGTGGTTGCGGATGCCTTGAGCGAAAGAGTGTGCATTCTCTTTGCAGTTTGTGTCTTTGATGTGGTTGAGAGATGAGGTGGGGAAGTTAGGGATACATATAATCGAAAGGGGATGTTATAGGGGATTTGACGGTGAAAGCGAGATATTTAAGATATTCGCCGAGGGAAACATGTATTTGGATCTAAGATTGAGAATTTGGATAATTGGAGTAGAGAAGGGGGCAGGTGTCTTGATTCTCTATTCATATAGATGTGAGTGTAAGATTTGATGGGAGATGGTGTGTTCCTAGTATGAGGAGTTGAAAAATATAATCGACGGAGGCTCATTGTACACCGTATTCGGTACATCGAGGTGGTGACAAGCTATATAAGGATTTAAAAAGACTTTTTGGTGACCTGGGATGAAGAAAAGCAGTGAGTTTGTGGCTGCGTTGTTTGACATGTTAATTAAAGGGAGGCCGGCGACCCAAGGGTAAGATTAGATCTCTGAGTACGTGATTGGAAGTGGGAGTCTTTTTATAGATTTTATCATGGGTTTGCCAAAGGAAGCCAACGGGTAATAACATGATATGGAATTTATAGTGGATCGATACGACCAAGTCGGCTCATTTTGTCAAATAAAGATAATTGGACCAGAATACGATTAAAAGCTTTGGCAAAGAAGCTGCGTGAATTTGAATTTGCAGCATGTGAGTAAAGAAGAATATAGTGTCAAGATAAGTCGTGGTTCATATTACGATTATGGAAAGGTGCGAGGTGATAGAACCACCTTAAAGATGAAACGCGCATTTCATCTGCGACTTGATTGGCAGACGAGAAGAGACCATCGAACTTTATATAGACGTATTCTTGGCTTTATTTTATGAATTTGGTAGTAGCCAGGAAACGAGAAAGAGTTGGACTTAGTGGATTTCTTATAACTTGGTATCCCTGCTTAGTATAGCTTGTAATGCCGTTAGGGATTTTATATGGGAGGAGATGTAGGAGCCCGATTTGTTGGGATGATGGGAAGACTGAGAGCAGTAGTTTAGGACCCAGAAGATAGTACATAAGATGGTGAACATGTTAAGCTGATCAGACAAAGATGAAGTCCAGGATCAGGATCGTCAAAGAGTTATGCGGATTTATATCGTCATGATATAGAGTTTTAGGTTGGGGACAAAGTTCTTTTGAAAGTGTCTCCTATGCGTAGGTTATGAGTATATAAGGAAGAAAAAGCTTCGATGCAGTTAGCTTAGGCCATATGTGATCTCTTTGATCGTGTGTGAGTTGAATCAATAGCTTTACCAGCTGCTTTGTATAGGTGTTAATGGTTTTCATGTGTTTACGTATGTCTGATTGCGAAAAGTATGTGGTGACCCTTCACATGTATGTTAGATATGAGAGGAACATTGAGTTGGATGAGTCCTTGTCTTATCTTGAGGTCAATAGCAATTCTTGATATGAGTTAGAGAAAAACTAGACATGGGAAACGTTTTGCCAAGGTTCTTTTGTTAACCATGAGATTGAGAGCTATTGGGAGAAGGAGGAGGCTATGAGGGGATGGTATCCAGATCTTTTTCATCGGTATGTGTGAATTTCGGCGTAACCATGTTTTTTTAGGGTAGGAGATGGTTGCATAGAGTTTTTACAAGTTTTTGCATGTCTTATGTTGGTTTGGTACATTTAGTAGTTGTCTTGAGTCGAGTTGAGTGTTGTGTTGGTGATTTTGTACTTTGAGTTTTGTTTCGAGTTTTGGTTGTGTTGTTATGTCGGAGTAGTGTTGATGTGTTTGTTTTTTACAAGTTTTTTGCATGTCTTATTTTGGTTTTGGTACTGTTAGTAGTTGTCTTGAGTCGAGTTGAGTGTTGTGTTGGGAGTTGTGATTTGAGTTTTGTTTCGAGTTTTAGTTGTGTTGTTATGTCGGAGTAGTGTGGTGTGTTTGTTTTTGTTTATGGGTTGAACCCGGGGGACGAAGTTCTTTTTAGGAGGAAGACTGTAATACTACGGTTTTATGAGTCTATTGGTACTCTATCGAGTGGGGCTTATACGTCGAGTAAGTAGTTTTTAGACGCAAATCAGTAGATCGATAGTACTCGATCGAGTAAGTTGGGGACTCGATCGAGTAAGTGAGTTTTATCGGGCTGGGGTTTGACGAGTTTTGTTAGCACGATGGTGATTAATATAAAGGGTTTGTTATTATTTCTTAAACACTTTTCAACATCATAAACTTTTCAAGTGACGACAGTTCTTGGTGTGGTCGAAACCTAAATGTCAGCTACTACAACTAAACAATATTTATAACTCTACAAACTACTCTTAGCAAAGAGCGAAGTAAAGGTCGGATTCAAAGGACGGGTATTGATCTAGGATTTTCAATTGTAAATGATCGTGTCTTAGGGTGTCTGATTTGGGGTTGAGATAGGAGATCAACTAAAAACTAATCAACAAAAAAAGCTCGAGGTAAAAAGATGGAGATGTAAACAATTGATTAAAAGCACTAGGGTGTCATGAGTTCATAGGGGATTCATGAGAATTGATCATACAAACATATTCTCAAGTTATAAGCAAGCAATTATTGTTGTGATGAGATCGAGATTTGTGTAGCGTTTTTACAATCCTGTGAAGGTTCGGGTCCCTGGAGTTTAATCGGTCAAGATTGCAACACCTACAAGTCACCACTTCCTTCCTATTCAACATTATTTATGGTCTAATGAGGTTCGGAGTGCAATGATATGCTTACAAGTCCTAATATTGAAAAGATAGGTGATGATAAAAAATATAAGGATTCATGGTCGCATTTCATCTAACATAAATATGCATAAGTTGAAATCACAACAAGCAAGCAAATAAATTATGAAAACATATTTAGATTAACACAATCATTCCCCTTGTTGATTTCCCAATTACTTCCATTAACTGGCTGAGGGAAACTACTCACCCATTATCAAGTTTACATGCTAACAAAGTTGTCAATCATCAACAAGGTAAAACATGATGAATAAGTAAGAGATTCACAATAATTAAAACAAGATTAAGATAATTATACTTATGGAGATTCCAAAAATGATAATGCAAAGAATAATATAAGACTGATGATTGATTAGTTACCAATCTTCCATTAATAACCCAACAATTTCTAATTACCCCAAAATAAATGATGAACAATAGAGAAATTAAGAAGAAATTAAGATGTGATTAATATTGATAATTTGGGTGTTACAATTTAATTTAGATGGTTAAGATCTAATTTATAAAGCATTAAGAAGGCTTCCAAAAAAGCATACTAATCTAGGTAGTACAAAGGGGTATTTATACTAAAGATTAAGTACAAAAATTAGGGTTGCTAAGGGCTAAAGAATTCATAAGACTTTATTAAAAAGTTGAGGGAAATGCTCCTCTCTCAAGGAGATGACATATCCGCCTTGCTAGTCTCGTGTGAATATGCCTGCCCTCTGGCCTTGGAGTCTCGGGAACAGATGGTACTGACTTGTGATCCGAGCGTGGATCAGGAGAGGAGAGACGCCCGCCCTGGGTTGCTGGAAGACCCATTCCCGACCACGGGACGCTGATCAGCGCCGCTCTGGGACGTCCGTCTTAGCGATAAAGACGATGCCCTGCTTCAAGACGTCATGGTCTTCTGGGAAATACGTCGGATCCTGGGATAGAGATTTTTTCTTTCTTTTGTTCCTTTATAATCCAAGTGATCTTGTTGAGATGTATATACTTTCAATATTGGCTCCAACTTGTCTTCTTTGATGCTTGGTCATTAGGTGATCCATTTATCTCAATTCACTCATGTAAATGCAAGGCTATTACTCATTTCTACCAAAGGTGACAATCCTCAAAATATATGCAAAATGGGAGGCTAAAGATAGTAAATGACCCAAATATGCACTATAAAGTGCACGGGAACGAGGTAAATTCGGATGACTAAAATGTGCTCCAATATGAGCCTCATCAAACATCCCCTAAAACCGAATCCTTTATTCCAGAAAAAGAGATGACTAAAATTAGACCTTATTTAAACTATCTACTAATATAGCCGAGTATGGAGACAATTATTTGGTCTCACTCCGCCTTCAACTCACTAAATAAGACAACCAAGAGGCAGGATGCTTCTTGCAAGCGGGGTGGGGCTTGCCAAAATGGCGATACATCCAAGCATTAAGCACGTAAAAGCAAGTAATGGATGTATCTACAAAAATGAATAGCCACTTTCCTCATCTAAGTGGCGGAAATTATCTACAAGGAAACAATCCAAGGGTACATACTCCATTATTGATACAATTTTTATTTACGTTACTAAGCCTAGGAGGATACCAATAATCACCTCAAAAATGTGTTAAGGTAGAGTACGCTCTTCAATCGTTAAATGCTTTTGTCAGAGTAGACTCCTTATGGTGTTAAAAACACTAGAGGATCATGGAATTCCCCTTCTTGCCTAGATATAGAAGAAGGGTCGTCCTTCTTACCATGCATAAAAGTGGTTCAATGGATAGAGGGATCTTTTGTATTTTGAGTTTCATATGGAAGTTTGCTTTTGTTGTTGTTTTCCCCAATTTTTGTGGCATTTGACATTTTGAGAATAATTTCTTTTTGCCAATTTTCTTTGATATTTGGCATTTCAATATTTGATAAATTTTAATTTTGCATTTTCTTTTGAATATTTTCACAATACCCAATTAGAATGAGGGTGGCTTTGGTTTGGCCACTGGAGTTCTTATTTTCGTACTCCTCTTTCTTTGATGCAAATTGCAAACTTTTTTTCTTTTCTTTTCATTTTTGAACTTAAATGAATTTATTTTTTTGTGCTCATTCCTTTTGATGACAAAATGGTAGAATACGGAAGATGGTTGCATGGCTTCAAAGCTCATCTTGCATAAACTTAGCATGCAGTTATCACATCGCAAAGTACTCTTGACTATGCCTTAATCCATGGGTCAAAGGATACTAGCATGACACATCCTAGGGTGTTTTACAAGCATTCTAACAAGCAAAGTCTCTATGAATAAAAAAGGACCAAGGGCCTATATACACTTATCAAGTTTCCCAAGATGCTTTGGCCAAATTTTTTCCTAATGCAACTATATGCCATGATTGCAACTATCATTTATACAACCTAATGCATGTGCTTCTACCAACTAGTATGCCATATAATCTAAATGCAACTCCTAAATCACATTTTTTTATACCGCATCAATCAAATAAAGCACATAGTCATTAACATATAGAGGAAAAAAGGAGATGGAAAGATCATACCATGCGGTCTTCATGATCCTCATGTCTCGGATGTGCGTAGTCGGTCAATGTGAAAAAGGATGGACAAACAAACAATATGTACAGTATATACAATGCAAAACTATAAAAGAAATGAACATGTTTTTGTATTTTCAAAATTTTTCAATTTTTATCATTTTTTGTTTTAAGAATCATGTTAGAATTTCCCATCCTGCACACTAGGGCCAATATGATAGGAAATTATGCGAGCTAATATGAAAAATGCATGGTTTTCTAAACTAAATGCACACTATATGATATATAAAAAAAAAGAATACATTATAAACTATACTATATGATGCATGAATTTTGTTTGGTTGGAGACTACAATTTGGATCGACGACCAACACGTATGTTTCGAACTTCCTAAACCAAATGAGAGCGAGGGAGTTCATGCATATGAATGTTATATGCAGCTAAAATGAACTTGTCATTTTAGATTTTACATGTGGGAACAATAAATTACACCTCAATGAAACCAAGGTGGAGTCCTAGGTGCTAGGCTCATTACTCTACGACTGGAGAATAAATTGTTAAAATGCTATAAAGATAAAAAGTTGAGGGGTGGGTGAAACTTAAAATGGGTAGTGGTATCTCCAAAAGCTTGTTCTAATCAATTGCCACTTATGGCGACATCATCATCTTCATTATTACCATTCCATTATCATCATCATCTATTTCCATGGATCCGGAGGCTTCACTCATCATCACTTGAGCTTTGATCTTTTCTCTCTCTCTTCTCTCTCCTTCTTCTTCTTCTTCTTCTTCTTCTCTTCTTCTCTTCTTTCTTCTTCTTCTCTCTTCCTCTTTCCTCTTCTTCTTCTTCTTCTCCTCCCTCCTCTCACTCTCTAAATCAACATCCTCCTCATCACCCATACTAAGATTCTAGGAGCATTAGAAAGAACACTTACCTATCCGCCCAACTAGGCAAAGGACAAGATGTGACTTAGTCCATGCCTGGGACGTTGTATAATGATATCAGCCCAGAATTGGCCCTATTCTCATAAGCTTCCTTATATGTTTTGCATCACTGAAAGTCAATAACTGCATCACCAAATAATTACCTGCTGTAATTTCAGGTAAACGTGTGGAGCATAATAGCGTGAGGAGGAGGAGGACTCTGTGATTGAAAATGCCTTTGTTGTTGACATCATCTTTGCCCACCTGAGAGCTAAATAAGGTGAACAGGTTTTATGACGAGACGACAAATCTTGTTTGGTAGAATTTAAGGACTTGGCATCTTTTGTGAGCCACTCAAATTTGTCATTGATATTATCTTCGACCCAACGGAATCCTGGTAATTTATACATTTGTTGTTAAGGTGGCTGCACTTTAATCCGGTTTATAAGTTCATCTGTTGTAATCCGGTTAAAGTGTTTGGCCAACCATGTAACCAAGCTTCCATTCACGAGAAAGCGCTTTCCTTACCATATGGTTTCATTATGCTTATCTTTCATTTTAAGAGTTGAAGAACACTTGATTTTGGTGTGAACTTCTTATCGACATTCAAGGTTGACTCCAAGATAGATGGAAATCTAGTTCGGTGGTGAAATGATTAATTGTGTCTTCCTTACGATTAGGAGTATTCTAATAACCTTATGCCTACACATACCGGATGGTGGACGCAAAAGGCACGACAATCATGGAAGGATTCAAACTTTCTTTCTGGATAGCTTTCCATAAAGGGTGGGATCATATTTTGTTTGAAGGTTTCTTCTCATAAGTCGGAGTCATTATCAAGACCAGAACAATTTTGCCAAATTTATTAAAGGACATCTTTCATCCATGATTCTCAAGGCAACTAATTCAATATTCCTTCAAGTCTCCACTTTTGTGACTTTCAATGAACTTAGAAATTCTAAGGTGAGGGAGGGTAGGTCATTTCAACACACGTGCAATGTAAACAACCCCATAGACTCGAAAAGAAGTTGTTCTTGGTTCTTTCAAGAACACTTACGATTTGGTTAAAGCATCTCGACAAATAAACTTGGTGGACAAAAATATTTCTTAGCAAGACATAAAAGTTTTCCTAGAATCGGATGTGAAAGTTGCCTCAGGATGTTCATGTAATTGCTCAATAACCTGGATATGAGTATTAGCTTTCACTATAGGAATGGGAACCTCTTGAATGTCCACCCTTGCTTGTTGTACCACCAAAGCTTTGGAAGCTTGGATAGCTTATTGCCTCTTTGAAAGATCTGATTTTGTGGGTGCCTTGCTTCCACCTTTAGTCCTTGCCATTGTTTTTCTCCTTGTTTGGAATGTACGACAAAACTTTGCTTTAATGCTTCTAATGTCCTTAAGCTTTAATGAATTCCAAATTGATTTTTTCAATTTTTGCCTTTGAAACTTAGAAAATCGATTCGATTTTTGAGGATTTGGATGTTTGTTTGGTGTTTTGTTGATGAAGGAGTATTTTGATTGTGTTTTGAGGAAGTTTGGATTTGATTTGGGTGAATTTTATTTGAGGATTTTTTTGAGTTTTGTAGATGAGGATTTGAGGGTTTGAGGGTTTATGGTTGTGTGTTTATGAAAGAATGAAATGAAATGGAGAACAGGGTTTAAATCCCATGTTTCGGTTTACCCGGCGGGGAAGACGAGCGGATCCCTCTCGAGGACGCTCGGATTGTAGGTCATCCAAGATTAGCCATCAAACCCGTGTTGAGACAAGCGTCTTCTCCTCGGAGGAGACGAGCGTCTTCGGCAGGGACGAGCGGATTATCCTAGAGACGCTCGGATCACAGGCAAAGTGGGAAACTTCAATTTTGAACATTGAAGACATCATATTCCCTTGAGACGAGCGGCGCATCGAGACGAGCGTCTTCTCTCCCGGGGACGCTGGATTCATAAACAATGAGGATTTTGAGTTTCAGTCTCGTGGAGCTATTAGGTACACGCTGATTTCAAGCTAAGATGAGCGGAGTTTCCCTTTGGGACGCTCGGGATCCTTCCTCGGGGATTCGGGTCACATGGGGATCTTAATATCCCAGTCATTTTCTTCATTCTTTTGTCATCTTTTGGCAGGGTGCACTAGCTCGAATACCTAGCAATTGCTATCCCCACACTAAAGTAAACACTACACATCAAAACACATTAAAAACCTCCCTCACTTCTCTCTAGTGAAAATATGATCAAAGTATAAAACTCGTAAATCAAAATGACAAAATGCAATACAAGTAATAAATGCAAGTTAAGAGTTAGAATATTTTACAAATGGTAGTTTAGGAGGACTCCACCAAATTCTCATTCTTGGATGAGATGTCAATGGGGCATAGCCAGGGGTGTTGTTAATGTTGCTCATCAATTTGGAGAAGTCAATCGAAGGTTTGTCTAATAAGGTTATAAAGATCTTGATATCCGACTTCAATCAAGATAGTCACCAAAGCCTTGAAGTCTAGGATCATAGCATTGCCCGACGCAAGTTGACCAACCCATCGAATCATCATCTATAGACCACATACTTCACTAGCTTGCTTCTATTGAATCTTGAGTTGATGGAAACAACTCCTCTTTCTTCTCGAAAAAGCTCTTCCTTCTCTCTAGATTTTTAGGGTTTTCCAAGAAATGGTGGGAAAATCCCCAAAAAATGGGAGAGTAATTCATAAACCTAAGCAAAGACCTCGGTTATCTTTTAGTAATTGTTCGAGATCTACACTTAGACATGGATAGTCCGAACCCCGCCCCGGTAGTACCAGTGAGTATCGGAGAGAGTGCCGCAATCTATTTGATGCCTGAAGACCAAAAGTTAGGGGAAATTTGGGTATTCTAGTTCGGGATGCTAACAGTTGTGTGGAGGATGCTCAAGCGAGATCGAGGAGAAGGCGGAATCAGTGGTTGGTGATGAAGGGTGGACTCTGTTGGTAAGTCTGCTTCTTCTATTTCTTCCTAAGGCATCCGAAAAGCAATTGCTTGATGTGCTATGTCTTAGGGGTAATCCACCGTGGAAAACTTTTATCCTGGTTTTGTTAATCGTTTGTGTGGGGTATAAGTATGACAAAATTGCCTTTCTTCTAATGATGCTTTTTAGTTCAACTTCCTACTCCGAATGCAAGAACTTGGTTTTACATCAAGAGGTTTTATGTATGATAATAAGCCGCCTTAGTCAAACCATGGACTGAGGATTCTTGAGTTTAGCTAAGGAGAGAGTTAAAGGTATCTATTTTGATCGACTATGTTGATTAGCATTGAAATTCAGGGTTCCTCAGTGCGGAAAAGCTCTCATCTTTGATTGGAAAGTATATGAGATTGTGATGGACCAGCTAAGAGAAAAGGGACTAGGTATGCGGTATGGTTGAGGTTGGTGATAGACAAGATTTCCCGGAGAGACTATTTTTAAATATGAAAGGAGTTGAGGTCTGTGTGGTTATGGGTAGAATGGAAACGATGTGTTCATATGCCAAGGGTATTGGGCATGTGTCAGGGCTTGCAAAAAAAAAGGAGCTTAGACAAAGGCTCCTCCTGGTCCTGAAGCAAAGGTATGGAGACCGTAGCTGTTAAGCTCCTCTACCTGTGAGCAATCCTCCTGGCGACTCTTCATCTCTCTCCCGTGATCGCCATGCTGCTGGACCGGTTCCTACGGTTCAGACTTTCTTAGCGTAGTTACTACGGTGATCAGCGGTGCTGTCAGTGCACGCTCTTAGGGTGGGGAACCAAATCACCAAATTATGTTGAAGTGCTTACAAGTCCTAAGAAGAATGTGGATGGAATTGGATAACCACTTTAGAAATTCTTTTAAATGGATAACATAGGAATCGGAATGTGAGGGAGTATGAATAAACTTACTAAGCAAGTAGACATTAAGAGATTTATTTATCATAATAAAGTAGGCTTATATGGATTAGTGGAGACTAAAATAAAGGACGAGTTGTCTTTGGGTGTTATCTAATCTTGACGTGGAGAGGTGTGAATAATTCTCAGATCACCCCCGGGGTAGAGTGTGGCTTATTTCAAGTTAGATCAAGTTTTTGATGTTAATGTTCATTGTATGTCTGATCAACATATAAGCGCTAGAATCATTGAGATTTCTTCTTGGCATGAATTTTTCTTTGTAGTTTATGGATCTAATGATGATGGGATAGATTGAGACATGGGAGGAGCTTAAAGGCCATCAAAGACATTTGAATGGTACTTGGTGTGTGGTGATTTCAAAAATCTTTCAGGTTAAATGAAATAATAGGGAGACTGTTCATTGAGTGATATTGTAGATTTTAGGGATTGTATTAGTATTTGTGAATTGATTGGGGTGACATTAAAACTCGGGGTGCTTATTTTACTGGAATAACAAACAAGATCCTCTTTCAGGTATTTCAGATTGGATAGATTTATGGTTTAATGTGGTGGATGAAACGTATCCACGATTCTTATGCCCATTTCTTGCTGAAGGCATTTGTTTGATTGCTAACCCTTGTGTTTCTTTAGGAGGTACTTGCAAATACCTCGTTTCGGAGTAATTCAATATGGTGGTGATCCTCCATTTTCTTGAAATTATTAAGCATCGTTGAAGCGGAAGAGAAAGTCTTCACAGGATGTTCAGTAGTCACTAAACAATCTTTGAAGCAACCTCCTCATACCTCACTTCAGTAGATACTCGTGTAGGAAATCGGTGGAGGTTGCTAGATGGAGCTTTATGATTTACAACACCAATTGCATAAGACCAAGAACCGGGACTTTGATGAAGGATGAAACAAGCTCAACGGGAGGAGATACAAAGCTCTTGCTAAAGCTCATCATAGTTTTCTCGTCAAAAAGCGAAAGTGGGTTGGCTTTGTGAAGGGGATGAGAATACTAGATATTTTCATAATCAGATAAGAGCTAGGAAAATGCAAAACAAGATTCTTGGATCCGGGACAAAGATGGTAGGGTGTGTTCGAGCCTCATCTTATTGAACAAGCTTTTTTGGATTATTATCAAGAGCTCTGCAGGGACTATTACTACTACCCTAATGTCCATTTTCCTTCGTTAGAGGCGGTTCGTGATTTCTGACCAGCATAGGACTTTACTGATGAAGCATGTTTGCCCTGAGGAAATTAAAAGCGCACTTTCACATTCACCTAATAAGTCCCCTGGTCCGGATGGATTTTCTAGCGATTCTATAGGGACTCTTGGGAGATTATAGGGAAAGATATTCTTTGGAGGCTGTTATGGATTTTTCTCTCTTGGTGAGCTTCTTAAGAGATAAACACTACCACACTTACTCTTATTCCTAAGGTCAAACATCTTGTGAGTGTGCTAGAATATAGACCCATTGCTTGTTACAATGTTCTTTACAAATGTATCACTAAAATCTTATGCAATAGACTGAGTGCTATTCTAGACATCATCAATAGTAGTCGATAGGGCTTTGTGAAGGGTAGAAACATTATGGATAATGTCTTTGATATGTCAAGACATTGTGAGAATGTATAATAGGGGGGTTTCTCCTAGATGCCGATTAAGATTGATCTTAGAAGGCGTATGATTGTTGAATGGAAATTTCTCCATCAAATGCTTGAGCTCTAAAATTTCCTCCCAATTTCATTAAGCTCATAATGACCTGTGTGACCTCTCCTTCTTATTCTCTTCATGTTAATGGCAATACTTTTGGTTTTTTTCAAGGCAAGAGAGGGTTGAGGCAAGGAGACCCTCTTTCCCCTTTATTGTTTGCCTTGTGTATGGAGTATCTATCAAGGGTGTTAGTCATTGTTTCTCAACAGGAGGGGTTTAGATTCCATCCCATGTGTGGCCATATCAAGCTCAATCATTTACTCTTTGCTTGGATGATCTCCTTTTATTCTATAAGGGTAATGCTTCTTCTATTATGTGGCTTCTGAGAGGTTTTGCTACGTTCTCTGCTACTTCTGGTTTGACTCTAAATAGGGACAAGTGAATATTTATTTTAATGGAGTTTAGAGGGAAGTTATGGAGGATATAATTAAGATTTCTGGGTTTAAAATTGGCTCTCTTCCCTTTAAATATCTTGGGGTTCCAATATCCTCAAAGAAAATCACCAAGTTTGAAGGGCAGAAATTAATTGAAAGGGTAGCTCGGATCGGATCATTAGGAGCTAGACGCGCTCTCCTACTGGTAGACTAATATTGGTTCAATCGGTGTTGGCTACTCCACTCCCTATTGGGCTTCTATTTTTGATTCTCTTTGGCATAATGAAGAAGGTGGACTCCATATGTAGGAAATTTCTTATGGGGAGGTAAGGACTCCTAGCAAGAGCTCCACGAATGTTAAATGGGAAAGCTGTTGTACTTGAAAGGAAAGAAGGTGGTGGGTTTAAAGAATGCTAAGTTATCGAATAAGGCCCTGATAGGTAGATATACTTCTTGGTTGTGCAAAAAAGAATCATCTCTCGGGTAAAGTGGGTCAACCACGTGTATAGGAAAGGAAGGGATTGGGTTGATTACACTTATCCACACGATTGTAAGGCTGGTCTTGGAGAAAAATTGTGCAAGTTAAAGATGTATACCCTGCTTGCCTATGTTAACAATCGGTGGCGGGGCACAGTAGAGATTACCAAATTCTTTGATGGGTACAATTGGTTGAGACACAAGACTGCAAAAGTAGCTTGGAGACATATTTGTTGGAATGCTTTGAACATACAAAGGGCTTCTTTCATTTTTGGGCTAGCCAACACAGGGTGAGTTCTTGTCTCTTGATAGGCTTCACAAGATGGGTATGGTACTTCACACTTCCTGTTACCTTTGTGCTATAGTTCCAGAAACTCACGAGCATCTTTTTAGTAGCCGTGAGCAGCAAAAGGTGTATGACACTTAGTCGAAGAAATTACATGTCAACTTTCTCCAACAAACATGGTGAAATGGTTCTCGGTGAGCAAGAGTGGTTTAATGCGTGTTGTGATCGGAGCTTGCTTTTAGGGCGATCTATGCTATTTAGCGAGTCACAACAAAGCTTGGTTTGAAGCGAGGAGGTGCTGATGCCATACTGTTCTAGAGTCCAGTTTGGAATGAAGTTAAGGAGAGATGGTTGCATCAAACAAGAAAGCTCTCAACATGATAATAGAATTTGGATAGATAGTATACTCTAATTCTTTTGTAGAAGAAATTTTTAGTTCATTAGGCTGATATATGTTGATCTTGTATACAAACTTGGTTTCTAATTTTTTTTGATATATATACTTACCCTTCACCAAAAAAAAAAAAACTCCTCTTTCTTGTTGTCATGGCCAATCAGGCCTTCTTCTTCACTTGTCATGAGTGGTGGTGAGCTATTCAAGCTCTCATTATTGATGAAATTTTCTTGCCCGTTTGATGGAGCATCTTGAACATTATCCACTTTATTCTTCCATATGGGTGGTGATTCTTTACCCATAGCTTGTCTTTTTTGAGATGAACTTCTTCCATCACTTTCTCGGCTATAGTGACCAACCTTAAAACATGGCTCATGTAGTCGAGGAGCTCTCATTGGCTTATCAAGATTAAAAGTAATTGTCTCATCTACCACTTGAGTGAGCTCTCCATGTTTCGTCAATCACCGCTCCCATGATAAGAAATCTTACTAAAATGATAGGAATGTTGAATCCTCCTCCATGTCTACAATGACAAGTCACGAATGAAGAATTTGCCAACTTACGGGCACATCCTCCCATATTCCTAGAGGTATCTTTTGCAGATCGATCCGCCATTTGAGCGTAATATTGGTGCATTTGAGCTCTCGTTTCCTAGCCTTTTAAGGAGCATGGCATGATACTTACACTTGCTCCAAGGTCACATGCTTTGTTGTTCAGAGCGCCAATAGTGCATGCATGAGACGCCCAGGATCTTTGAGTTTTGGAGGGAACTTCCTTAAAAAATAGCCTTTACTCACTTTTGTAGATTAATAGTCTCAACTCCTAGGATGTATTTATTCTTGGTAAATGTCTTTCCTATATACTTTGCATAGGTTGTAATACGATTTATCAATTCCGTGAATGGCATTGAGACTTCTAAGTTCTTCACAATTTCTATGAACTTGCCAAGTTGTCTCATCAAACCAGGCTAGCTTGATGACTTGGGAATGGGAGCTCCAATCATGGCTCTTTCTCCTTAGCCTTTTATTTCATTCTTCTTATTGGAAACTTCTTGAATGGTGAGTCTTCCTTGGGAGTCCCCTGACTCTTTTTATCACTAGCATTCACAATGTCTTCATCAATTGGCTTATTCGGTCCTTCATACCTTGTACCACTCCTCAAATGGATGACACTAACTGATTCATGTCTGAGTTACCTTGAGGTGGTAATTGCCTTTTGTCTTTGAGAACTAGAAGATGCTGGTGATGACATTTGAGTTTCCAACATCTTTTGTGAGCTAGTATGTTGTTGATGGTGATGTCTTTGCTTCAGCTATCTTTTTGCATTTGAGTGAAAAATTCTTGTGATTCTTTTGCATTTGGAGGACGCTTTTTTTGAACATCAAGGCCTTGGTCATTTGTTTGATTGTATGAAGGTTGATTTTGATAACTTTGGCTTTGATTGTAAAAGGGTCTTTGAGCTTGGTTTCGCATTGGAGGTGGGGTGTATGTTTGTTTGAGGTTTTGAACATTTTGGCTCTTTATGAAAGATTGGGATGAAATTTGGTATTCTCATTGTAATAGTTTGAATAAGGGGTGCATCTTTATCCTTGGAAGGCATTCACTTATTCCCTACATTCACTTTGGTCATGTCCCAAGTTCCACAACTCTCACATACTCCACTTGGAATTGAGGATAATGCCACCATAGCATTAACATGTTGCTTGGGTGATTTGGAAGCTTCACTGGCTTACCGTAGCCTTCTCAAACTTCAAATTAATGGTGTCATGGGAGCACTTAGGTTGAGCACGATTTTGTGATGGAATCTACCTCCTTGCTTCTCCTCCTCTAGTAGCCTTTCGAGGTCTACTATATTGCGAATTATGAACCGCTATTTCTTCAATTATGGCCCATGCTTGATTGTCATCAACTGTAAACATACACGTTTGATCTGCATGTTGAGGATATTATGAGGAATCTTCAGTGAAGGCCATTCCAAAATTGTGCAATTCGCTAAGTCCATGATATGGACAAGAACGACAAGTATCCTTAAATCTTTCCCATGCCTCATACAATGATTCCCTCATCCCTTTGTTGAACCCGATGATTTGGGCTCAGTATATAGGAGGATAGAATTTCTTGCAGAAAGCGAGCTGACTTTTCCATGAGTCACGATAAGAGTATACTTGTCTTGGCCTTTTAACCATTGTTTCGCGGTACCAATCAGAAAAAGGATAATACCCATCGGATTTGATCTTGAGTAACTCCGGTTTTGAAATCATCACTGATAGTGGGATCTCCATATGTGAGTTAGGAGTATTCCTAGGCATCCCCTCGAATTGACCCCTCTCAACTAATTGTATGAATCACGGTTTGGCAATGAAATTACGGTTAAATGTTGTGGTGTAGGGTTCATTTGTAGGTTCTGCGGCCGAGGAGTTATCGTCGGGTCTCCCAATCAAACACATTTATAATTCTCAGCCAAACAACTAGTTAGTGGTAAGTCGAGGGTCGATCCATGGGACGGTGTGCTTTTGGGTTCTAAGTCTATCTATCTCAATTTATGCTAGTGTCACAATTTATTTGGGTTTGTGGTTATTATACAGGACTAATGCAAGCAATAAGTATAACAAGCAATAAAGGAAGGATGTAAACAAATGACTAAAGTGCTAGGATATTATGGGATCATAGGATTCATGGGAGTTGAATCACTCTGAAACATGTTCACAAGTTGCAGCAATTGTTGTAAAGGAGCGAGTTGGTTTTTATGTCTTACGGTTCTTACGGAAGAGTTGGAGTCACAGAGTAGTCGATTAGATTATACAACACCACACATCCCGAAACTTCCCATTGACAACAACCAAATCTTGCTTCCGCATAGGATTGACAAAAACAAAACTCACAAAGACATCCCAAAAAACACCAATGTTGGAAGTAGGAAAACATCAAAGGGTATTCACCATCCTGGGAATAACATATGGCACCGCCTGGGGATACTTACTTATCGGAAGGATTACTACGGCCTATTGATCCACTCCTAGGATCCAAAACCAGAAAACATAACCAAATTTTTGAATGGCTACGCATATTGTCATATCACAGACGCAAGGGCATAAACCAGGCGTTCTACGACCTCAAGCACGCCTACAAGATGGATTTCCAGTGATGGCAGTTTTCCGCCTTACTCCTAACCACTCGGACAAAGAGACTGGGCGGCCTCAGAGGAAGTGTTGGAGTAGTGTCCTCCCAATGAGTGCGTTTACATATTAAATCTCGTAAAAGGAATATCGAGTTTATTTATTTATTTATTTGTCACCGTCATCGTTAATCGGTAATGATTGGTCGACTAGAGTTTGACATTCTTGTCGTGTGACGGTGATCACCGATCCCTTTAGGTCACACCTATAGGATGACACCCAAATAGAATAAATTAATTGTTTATATGAGATACGAAATAATTAATTCCTTGTATTATTTGACTCTTAGTTAGTCACATAAATGTATTATTTGATTGACGGGTTACTAACTCAAGGATAAAGAGATTTTATTATTTAATTATGAGATACTTAAATAATAAATAATTATAATTTATTAATTAAGTGTTAATTAATTAATTATATACGATATGTGTATATGTTTTGAGGTAGAATCAATTAGCTATTAAATTTTACAAGAGGTTGTAAAATTAGCTAAATGGTTAATATTGACACATTGTATGTTGATAAAATGGTCTTATGATTACTTAATGGTTAAGTAGTTATTAGTAGTTGATTTATATTATTTAAGTGTTAAATAATTAAATTAATATTTAATTATGTAAGATAATTAAATATAAGACTTATAAGCATTTGTGGGGGCAAATGTTGAAACCAAAATGGACACAAATTAGACAACATATTCCGTTTTTTGTGTAAGCTAACAAGTGTTCATTTTGGTGGTTTTATTCTATAAAGCTTGTCTCCATAATTGGCTATATAAACCCAACCATTCACCTAATTCATAAAGTGGAAAAATTTGAAGAAAAATTTGGTTTCTAAGCTACTCTTGGCCGGTTCATGTAAATGGACTAGAGACCATTTTTCTTCTTATTTTGTTCATAATTCCATCTAAAAACACATATATAAACTAACTAATAATATTATCATAGTAATAATATTTATTAGTACATCAAATACATTACATATAAGGATTACTACTATATTTACCTAGTTAGTAATATAGAGTTTTAGGTTAATCTTGGGTGTAAATCTAAGGAGGTACTCTACTTTGGGTACTATTGGTTGGAGGATCTTCCGTAACATTTTATAGCTCAAGAACTACAAAGGTAGGAGACCTGTAGTGCATATTTTTGCCTTATAACAATGTAAGGAACTTTGTCTTAAGGTGGTTTAAAACCATCCTTTATACATTTCATATGCATGCATGTAGATTTAGACCATTTTTAATTAATTTGTTATTTTAATATCATAAGATGAGCATTAATATGGTCTAAATAACTAACAAGTGGTATCGTGAGCATTGTTAAATACATGCATGTTGCCTTAAGACGATTTTAGCAATTTATGAGATAAATCAATAAAATTGATATTATGTTACTAAAATTCGTTTTAACACATAATATAGTCTTGCATGTAAATAATCTGGTCTTAGGATGATATGGGACGAAAATTTGATTTTTGTTAAACTTTTCCACTTTTTATTACTTAAATTGGCATAAAATTGAGTAAAAATGCATTAAAATTAATTAAGAGTTAATTAAATTGGGTTGCATGTTAATTTTATGCATGTTTATTTATAAATAACCACATGCATGTTATACTTATGAGATAAGTAGATACTATAAATTAATTTGATTAATTTAAGTTGGTTATTAATTTTTATTTGATAAAAATGGGTAAATGGTGGTTATTTTGTAAATAAATATTGATTTAACTTAAGGGCTCGAAATTAATTTTTTTTAGGTCCTGGAAATTGTTCCAAAATGTACAAAAATTTTATTTTAAGTCGTTTCATTTTTATGGTTTGATTTAGAATTAAATCGTAAAATTTATCGCTTTACCGATAAAATTGTGAAATCATTTTAAATAAATTTTAAAACCATCAATTTTCACTTGCATGGCATTTTGGGTGTAAGACCAGAATGTTCATGGTTTTGAAATTTATTTTTCCATAAATTTTTATATTAAATGGAATTTTATATGATAATTGTGAATTATTATATATTTTTTGTCACAATTGTGTTTTAATTCCCATATAAATTCAAGATAATTGTTGAGAATGATTATTTTGATAGTAGACCAGATTAGTATGATGAGTAAGTCTTAAAATTGTTTTAAGAAATGATTATGAATTTTTATTGGTAAAAATTGGCCAAGGCAAGCTCAAATGATCGTTGTTGGTAAGTTAGACGATTTGGCATGTCATTTTCATAATGCATTTTATTATTCATTTAGATGAATGGTTTTAGAATTATAATTATGTAATTTTTCCTAATATGGCCATAGGTAGAAGTTGGTATTTCCTGAAATGTAAGGGAATATCGACTTGTTTTGTAATTAAGTGCGATTTCAAGATCGCCTAATTTGTAATTAATTAATAGTTTAATTTTAATTTTATTACAAATTGTATAATAGGGTATTGTTATGTAATTTAATTATTAGTAATTAGATGAAGCATCTAAAGACGGAGTTTTCATGAAGACGGTGTTTTTGGAAGGCGTTCCAAATCCTAAAGAAGGAGGCCTATTTATGAAGACTCAAGGGACCAAGGAGTTGGTTTCTAAAGTGTAATAATTTTAGTTAATTAGATTAACTAGGTGGCCATATTAGGACTTGTTTGCTTTAATTCTTTTTTGCATGCATGCCAAATCGTCACTACATGTTTTATTTTTGTTGTTATCGATTTAATTGTCTAGCATTCACTAATTTAGTTCACTTAAAAGTGATAGACAATTAAATTGATAAGATCTCTCACATTTATTTAAAATTGAGATTAAGTCTTACCAAATAATAGCACCTATGAATCCCTTCTTCATTAGAGGTAGGTTAGGATCACCGAGGTACACTCTTTTTACGTTGGGTAAGTAGGGTAATAAAAGTTATTACACGTGAAAATTGGTTGGACTCAACGGGATAAATATGGGTTGAATCGGTCCACCGTGCCTATATTTATTCTGGGGCTAAAAGATAGATTTTAAGAAAATCCGTCAACCAAGAGTTCTAGTAGTAGAATCAGTCAAAGTTGTTGACTCACCAAATTTATATAAATCTGGGTTGAATCGGTCCACCGTGCCCGTGTTTATATAAAATTGAATCTTGGAATCATTTATATAATTCAGTGGGAGATCATTATATAAATGGGGACTTGTTAAATAGTTTCACAAGTTAAATATTTCTAGACGATAAATGTTAATCTTTCCTTTATTTCCTTTGTAGTAATCACGATGGCTTCTACTAGTCAAACCGCCACTATAGCTAGAGAATCATGGCTACGTTCTTTTATGGACAAATATGTTTTAAAAGCCGACGGTAGTAATTTTAAAGATTGGGAAGAACAACTTCGATTAGCTGTCACAGTGATGGCAAATTACGCTACCTTGTCGAACCCTCTCCCCCTTCGCTAGTACTAGGCCACCGATGTAAGGGAGGCTTTTTCAAATTATCAAAAGGATTCCATTTGTGATAAAAATGTTTTGATTTTTTCAATGGATCCTGCTTTACAAAGGCAATGTGTCAAGTTTCGCGATGCACATGAAGTATTTTCGAGGCTTTCAACTATGTTTTCTCAAGCCCCGAGAATAATTCAAGATGACACCATTTGTTCGTTTCTTTGAGGCTAACCTTAAAGATGGTCAACTGTAAGTTGCACACATACTTAAATTGATTGAGTACGTGGAAACTTTAGAGGGGTTGGGATGCAAAATCCCACTAACTTTGGTGGACCGAGTACTCCACTCTCTCTCAAACGTCAAGGGATTTACCCAATTTAGGGTAAATTACAACATGACAAACATGAAGAAGAGTTTACATGAGCTCCATTCTCTGCTTGTGCAAGCAGAGAAGGACATGGGATTGAGTGGGAGTACAAGGAAGGATGTGCTTGCGATTAACGTGAAGGGGAGGAAGCAGTTTAAGAGGAATGCAAGTAAGAAGCCCGTTCAGGTGGAGGGCAAAGGTAAAGCAATTGCGAATTGCTCTACCAAGCCAAAATCCATAAAGGGTAATCCTCTTAAAGATACTTGTAATTATTGTAATAACAAGGACATTGAGACGTAATTGCACAAAGCACTGGATGACATAAAGTCGGCATTGTGAAGCCAACATGTAATTTCTCAACTAAATCTTTTATGATAGACATAAATTATGCTTCAAATACAACTTGGGTATTAGATACGGGTTGTGGTTCTCACTTGTGCAATCATTTGCAGTGGCCTAAAAAAGCATAAGAAAGCTAAACAAGGGCGATGTCGATCTCCGAATGGGAAACGGGTCTAAAGTAGCGCTAGTCTCTGTAGGAACTTATGTACTTAGTTTAGCTTCGGGTTTGGAGTTGCATCTTAATAATTGTTATTTTGTACCAACGCTATCTAGAATATAATATCGCATATTCGTGTTAGACACGTAGGGTTTTCCTTTGTAATTAAAGACAAGTGTTGTACTTTTTCCTTAATGGGATTGTATATAGCCAAGCTATTTCAATCAATGGTATTTATATTCTAGATACTTGCAATGATGTTTATCATTTAGATAGTAAAAGACTCAAAATGTGTGATCCCGATCTATCTTATTTATGGCATTGTCGATTAGGACACATCAACGAGAAGCGCATTAAAAGACTAGTGTCGATTGGTGTAATTAAACCTTTTGATTTCGAATCATTTGGTACATGCGAATCTTGTCTTCTTGGCAAGATGACTCGTTCACCTTTTCTAGAAAAAAAGGATCTCGAGCCAGTGAGTTATTGGGTTTAATACACACCGATGTGTGTGGTCCAATGACATGATCACCTGCTAGAGGTAATTATGACTATTTCATTACTTTTACCGATGACATGAGTAGATATGGGTATATCTACTTAATGAGGTATAAAAGTGAAGCTTTTGATAAGTTCAAAGAGTTTCAGAATGAAGTAGAAAACCAATTAAATAAGAAGATTAAAACATTACGATCGGATCGTGGTGGGGAATATTTAAGCAATGATTTTAGAGATCACCTTAAAGATTGTGGTATTGTATCTCGTTCCTCCTCCTCGGCACACCACGGTTAAATGGTGTGGTTGAAAGGAGGAATCGAACTTTATTAGATATGGTTCGATCGATGATGAGTCAAACAGTAGTTACTAAGTCATTCTGGGGTTTTGCCATTTTATCTCATTGCATACAATCACTTAATAAAAGTCCCACTAAAGCAATCGACAAAACTCCGTATGAGATATGGAAAGGAAAGTCCTTTAATCTGCGATACACAAAAGTATGGGGTTGTGATGCTTATGTCAAGAGTAAGTCTGACGATAAGCTTGCACCTCGTTCCGAAAAGTGTATTTTTGTAGGCTACCCTAAGGAAACTTGTGGATATTACTTCTACAATAGTAACGAGAACAAAGTGTTTGTAGCTCGTGTTTGTCTTTCTAGAAAAAGAGTTTATTTCTAGAAGACAGAGTGGGAGAAAATTTGAACTTGATGAAGTTCAAGAGCCACAAACCGATATGACAATACAGAAGATGTTCCGTCTCACGTCGAATCGGTTATTGTTCCTTCCGAACCTAGGAGGTCGAGGAAAGGGTTAGTCGCCACTGGATAGATACCTTGGTATTATCGAGGAAGATGGTGACTATGAGGTTTTACTTTTAGAAAGTGATGAACCCAAGACCTATAAAGCAAAGCTATTATGAGTTTCGACTCTACAGCTATGGCTCAAGCCATGCAATCCGAAATGGATTTCATGTACGATAATCGGTATGGGACTGGTTGACTTACCTAAAGATGTTCGACCTCTTCATGTAAGTGGATATTCAAGATTAAAATCGGGCATGGATGGACATAAAGATGTCTACAAAGCTAGATTGGTTGCAAAAGTTTTCACTCAGGTTCATGGTTTACACTATGATGAAACTTTTGCACTGGCTTGCTATGCTTAGATCTGTTCGATAATGTTAGCGATTGCTGCATTTCATGATTATGAGATATGGCAAATGGATGTCAAAACCGCCTTCCTGAACGGGTTTCTGGAAGAGGAAGTGTTCATGACACAACCTGAGGGTTTTGTGGATCCTAAAATCCTAACAAAGTATGCAAACTTAAGAGATCCATTTATGGTCTTAAGCAAGCGTCAAGGAGTTGGAATCATCGTTTTGATCATGTTATTAAATATAATGGTTTTTCTCGAAGTGTTGAGGAACCATGTTTATACATGAAGTTTAGTGGGAGTAAAGTTATTTTCTTACTTCTTTATGTGGACGACATATTACTCATTGGGAATGATGTTGATATGCTTGCTTCTGTTAAGAAGTGGTTGGGAAATCACTTCCAAATGAAAGATTTGGGAGAAGCTCAGCGCATCTTGGGTATCCGGATCTATAGAGATAGACCCAAAAGGATATTAGCATTGAGTCAAGAAGCATATATCGATAAGATTCTTGACCGATTCAATATGAAAACTCCAAGAGAGGTTTTCTACCTATGGGTAGTGGGATCACTTTGAGTAAGTCACAGTGTCCTACTGAGCCTAAGGATATTGAACGCATGAAATCGATTCCCTATGCTTCCGCTGTTGGATCGATCATGTATGCTATGATGTGTTCTCGCCCTGACGTCTCGTATGCTTTGAGTATGACGAGTCGTTTTAAAACTCGTGTGAGAGTCACTGGATAGCCGTCAAGAATATTCTCAAGTACTTGAGAATGACTAAAGATTCATTCTTAGTGTTTGGAGGAGAATCTGAATTACGTATAAGAGGTTATACGGATGCCAGTTTCCAAACCGATAGGGATGATTTGAAATCCCAGGCTGGTTTTGTCTTTTGGTTGAACGGAGGAGCGGTTTGCCGAGAAGTTTTAAGAGTCAAGATTGCCGATTCTACAACGGAAGGTTGAGTACATTGCAGCCCTCCGGCTGCAAAGGAGGCATTTGTTTGGATTAGGCAATTTTTAGAGGGATGAAAGTAGTTCCAACCGCCGAGGATCCTATCACTTTGTATTGTGATAACAGTGGGGCTATTTTTCAAGCAAAAGAGCCCAAGTCTAGTAACAAGTCTAGACATGTACTTAGGAAATTTCATGTAATTAGAGATTTAATTGAAAGGAAAGAGATTACAGTTTGTAAGGTTGGGACAGCTGACAACATCGCTGATCCTTTAACCAAGCCATTGTCTCAAGCTAAACATGATAGTCATGTAGTTTCGATGGGGTTGAGACAGAATGCCGAATCGATGTAATTATTTGATATGTAATAATCAAACATTGTATTTATTATTTCATATGTGATAAGTTGCATTTATCGTTATATTCAGTTTTATGTCTGAATTTTATATACTTTGTTTTATCCAAATAGATTGTAAAGACAATGTCGAACCCTATTAAGTGAACTGGATTAACATTGTATTTTGTCCCTAGTTACTTAATGAGGTGACGTCTCGGAGTGACTAGATTGTAAGGCGATAGATGATGTGTTCGATCACATATGGTCATAGTGATGACTAGTCGATTACATAGGCATATTGTGAGACAATTTGTCGGACAAAGGACCGTTTATAGAGTCCTTTGTTGCTGGGTCGTGGCGAGGATTTCTATTTATTCCTTCGAGTCAATTCTTTAGACCGGTGACTATTTGTCCGATTTGGTACGGTTTTCCGGTGGCTTTGGTTTTTGTTCTAGGTCGCACCGTAAAAGGAGGCCGATGAGCATTTTCTGGGTCATTGTGATCTGTATCGAATGAAGAAAATAGGTCAACAGGATTGTCCTTATAAGTCATATTTTATCTCAAGGCCACTCGAGGAGAGATAATCGTGAATGCGGTACACGCTCGGATGATATCTATAGTAGATTATCCGGTCAGACATCATTCTCCGATCGAGGAAACCACTTTATGATATGATCACGTGCAAGAACGACCTGAAAGACATCTTGCATTGAGTGGGAGATATTATTGGACAAGAGAATTGGTAACGCACACTTGTGTCGAACAAGTGGGAGATTGTTGGAGTAGTGTCCTCCACAATAAGTGCGTTTACATATTAAATCTCGTAAAGGAATATCGTGGATTTATTTATTTATTTGTCACAACTGGTCATCGCACCCGGTAATGATTGGCTGACTAGAGTTTGATTTACCGTCAGTGTGGCGGTGATCACCGATCCCTTTAGGTCACACCTATAGGATGACACCCAAATAGAATAAATTAATTGTTTATATGAGATACTTAAATAATTAATTCCTTGTATTATTTGACTCTTAGTTAGTCACATAAATGTATTATTTGATGACGGGTTACGAACTCGGGATAAAGAGATTTATTATTTAATTATGAGATACTTAAATAATAAATAATTATAATTTATTAATTAAGTGTTAATTAATTAATTATATACGATATGTGTATATGTTTTGAGGTAGAATCAATTAGCTATTAAATTTTACAAGAGGTTGTAAAATTAGCTAAATGGGTTAATATTGACACATTGTATGTTGATAAAATGGTCTTATGATTACTTAATGGTTAAGTAGTTATTAGTAGTTGATTTATATTATTTAAGTGTTAAATAATTAAATTAATATTTAATTATGTAAGATAATTAAATATAAGACTTATAAGCATTTGTGGGGCAAATGTCGAAAACCAAAATGGACACAAATTAGACAACATATTCCGTTTTTTGTGTAAGCTAACAAGTGTTCATTTTGGTGGTTTTATTCTATAAAGCTTGTCTCCATAATTGGCTATATAAACCCAACCATTCACCTAATTCATAAAGTGGAAAAATTTGAAGAAAAATTTGGTTTCTAAGCTACTCTTGGCCGGTTCATGTAAATGGACTAGAGACCATTTTTCTTCTTATTTTGTTCATAATTCCATCTAAAAACACATATATAAACTAACTAATAATATTATCATAGTAATAATATTTATTAGTACATCAAATACATTACATATAAGGATTACTACTATATTTACCTAGTTAGTAATATAGTAGTTTTTGGGTTAATCTTGGGTGTAAATCTAAGGAGGTACTCTACTTTGGGTACTATTGGTTGGAGGATCTTCCGTAACATTTTATAGCTCAAGAACTACAAAGGTAGGAGACCTTTGTAGTGCCCATATTTTTGCCTTATAACAATGTAAGGAACTTTTGTCTTAAGGTGGTTTAAAACCATCCTTTATACATTTCATATGCATGCATGTAGATTTAGACCATTTTTAATTAATTTGTTATTTTAATATCATAAGATGAGCATTAATATGGTCTAAATAACTAACAGGAAGTTCATCGATTTGGGTGATCAAGAAGATGAGTATTCTAATGATCATTGACTACCTTGACCAAACTATGCATCCGTTTGAAGGGTTGTAACATCAAAAGCGTCGAGGACCTATCAGCAAAAATTTCTCGCATCGATGAAATCATTAAAGGAGGTTTAACATCCGTGACCCCTCCCGAAAAGCAAGTCGTCCGCATCACCGAAGTAAAATTTGTAGAGCCTTCCTCAGAAAGAGCCACACACCCGCAAAGACAATTTTCAGACTTGGGCATGCCTTATGCCATCGCTTTTGGAGTGCTTATCTCTGAAGGACTAATCCAACCGATTGGCCCCACCCGCATCCTACACCCAAGAACAGACCGATTTTGGGACGGTTCCCAATATTGCCTATTCCATAGGGGTAATGGGCACGACGTAGAGATGTGCTGGAAGCTCAAACATATCATCCAAAACATGCTCGATCGTGGCAAGTTATCCTTATCGACCCTAAATCATTTAATGGAAAATAATGGTCCCCATGGGCGTCTTACTCCTCAAAAACAGGACAACCTTCTAGGATCTCATCCTTAGGGCGTCCCAAACAAGGAGAGTGAAGTGCTCAAGTGGGTCAACGCTCAAGACCGGACATTCAAGCATTTGGATGCTGCGAAGGAGACCTTCGAGGGGGAAAGTGATGATTAGGAGTCCGTATCTATGATTGAGTCCGAGTCCGAGTCTTAGGCTTTCTCATATCTATCATAGCGTCTGTCCTTTTATTCCTAAGCGACAAACCGAGGGTCTGTCCCCATGAGTCACATGTATTCATCGAGTATGTGCTAACCTCTTATTTATCTAAATAAAAGCACAATTTCCAACTATCATATATTCTCCCCTTTACCATTTCCCGTTGACAACGACAATTGACTTGAGAATTGATTTAAAACAAACAACATGTTCCAATTAAATGTGACTACGATCAAGTGACGTTCCGTACCGAGTAAACAGAGGACTCGAAACTCGTGTACATTCTCTTTGCCTATTCCATGTCCGCAATAGAAACCTTTCTTTAGCGTCCAATCTAGAACGAGCTCTTATCAAAGGGATTCTACGACTTAACCCAGATAACAAACCAGGACATCTCCTTGTTCATGATCAATGACGGAAGGCAAGCCCATTCTCCACAAAAACATCCCATCACCAAGTATCAACCTTTCACCAACGGGTACATCCCCGTCTGCACCTTTACCTTCCTCGAACTACGGACGACAAAGAACCATTAGATCCAAGCCAATATCCATTCACCAAAAGTCAAAGCGAAAGTCCAAAATCAAAAGCCAAAGCAAAAGGCCAAAATCAAAGGCTCAAGCCAATAGCCAATCAAGGCCAAAGCTAAAGCCAAAACAAAGGCAAAAAAAAAAAAAAAAAAAAAAAAAGCAAAAGCTAAAGCCAAAACAAAAAACAAGATAGTGAAATTCAAGTTCACTATTTTCACAAATTTCAAACGATGTAAATTAAAACCATCATTTTCAAATAAAAAAAAAAAAAACAAGATAGTGAAATTCAAGTTCACTATTTTCACAAATTTCAAACGACGGAAATTAAAACCGTCCTTTTCAAATAAAAAAACAAGATAGTGAAACTCAGGTTCACTATTTTCACAAATTTTAAGCCACGGAAATTAAAACCGTCATTTTCAAATCAAAAAAATAAAATAGTGAAATTCAAATCCATTATTTTCACAAATTTCAAACGACGGAAACAAACCGTCATTTTCAAATCAAAAAACGAAATAGTGATATTCAAATTCGCTATTTTCCCACAATTTCAAATGACGTAATTAAAAACCGTCACTCCTCAAGAAAATGAAATAACGAAATTCAAATTCGTTATTTCCCACAATTTCAAATTACGAAATTCAAAACCGTCACTTTTCAAGAAATTGAAATAACAGAATTCAAATTCGTTATCTTCACAAAGACTCAAATGACAAATTTTAAAACCGTCACCTTTTAAACTTCGGACCAACGAGTCCAACACCAAAATACAAAGTCCAGGACCAACAAGTCCAAAGCCCAGGACCCATGAGTCCAAAACATAAAGTCCAGAACCAACAAGTCCAAAGCCCAGGACCCATGAGTCCAAAACACCAAGTCTAGGGCCAACAAGTCCAAAGCCCAGGACCCATGAGTCCAAAACACCACGTCCAGGACCAACAAGTCCAAAGCCCAGGACCCATGATTCCAAAACACCAAGTCCAAAACCCAAGTCCAAAGGACCCATGAGTCCAAAACACCAAGTCCAGACCAACAAGTCCAAAGCTCGGGACCCAAGACTCCAAAACACCAAGTTCGGGACCAACAAGTCCAAAGTCCTCGGGACCCATGAGTCCAAAACACCAAGTCCAGACCAACAAGTCCAAAACACCAAGTCAACAAACAAGTCAAAGCCAGGAATCATGAGTCCAAAACACCAAGTCAAAGACCAACAAGTCCAAAGCCCCAAGACCAACAAGTCCAAAACACCAAGTCCAAAACCAGGAACCATTAGTCCAACAAGTCCAAAGCCCAGGACCCATGAGTCCAAAACACCAAGCCCAGGACCAACAAATCCAAAGCCCAGGACCCATAAGTCCAAAACACCAAGTCCAAAATCTAGGAACCATGAGTCCAAAACACCAAGTCCAGGACCAACAAGTCCAAAGCCCAGGACCCATGAGTCAAAAACACCAAGTCCAGGACAAACAAGTCAAAGCCCGGGACCCAGGCCGAGTCCAAAACACTAAGTCCAAACGGGACAAACAAGTCCAAAGCACCAAGTCCAAAACCCAAGACGCAGACCCAAGTCCAAAACACCAAGTCCAAAGCCCAGGATCCATGAGTTGTAAACACCAAGTCCAAAACCGAGGACCCATCAGTCCAAAACACCAAATCCAAAACCCAGGACCCATGAGTCCAAAACACCAAGTCTAGGACCAACAAATCCAAAGCCCAGGACCCATGAGTCCAAAACACCAAGTCCAAAACCCAGGACCCATGAGTCTAAAACACCAAGTCCAGGACCAACAAGTCCAAACCCTAGGACCCATGAGTCCAAAACACCAAGTCCAAAGCCCAGGACCCATAAGTCCAAAACACCAAGTCCGGGACCAAAAACAAGTCCAAACCCAAGACTCATAAGTCCAAAACACCAAGTCCAAAGCCCAGGACCCATGAGTCCAAAACACCAAGTCCAAAACCCAGGACCCATGAGTCCAAAACACCAAGTCCAGGACCAAAAAGTCAAAAGCCCAGGACCCATGAGTCCAAATCACCAAGTCCGAGACCAAGTCCAAAGCTCAGGACCCATGAGTCAAAAACACCAAGTCCAAAGCCCAGGACCCATGAGTCCAAAACACCATGTCCTCGACCAACAAGTCCAAAGTCCAGACCCATGAGTCCAAAACACCAAGTCAGGGACCAAAAAGTCCAAAGCCCAGGACCCATGAGTCCAAAACACCAAGTCAAAAACCAAGACCCATGAGTCCAAAACACCAAGTCCAGACTAACAAGTCCAAAGCTCAGACCCATGAGTCCAAAACACCAAGTCCAAGACCAACAAGTCCAAAGCCTATGACCCATGAATCCAAAACACCAAGTCCAAAGCCTGGACCCATGAGTCCAAAACACCAAATAACAAGTCCAAAGACCAACAAGTCCAAAGCCCAAACCCATAAGTCCAAAACACCAAGTCCAGACCAACAAGTCCAAAGCCCTCAGGACCCATGAATCCAAAACACCAACTCCAAAGCCCAGGACCCATGAGTCCAAAACACCATGTCCAGGACCAACAAGTCCAAAGCTCAGGACCCATGAGTCGAAAACACCAAGTACAGAACCAACAAGTCCAAAGCCCAGGACCCATGAGTCCAAAACACCACGTCCAGGACCAACAAGTCCAAAGCCCAGGACCCATGATTCCAAAACACCAAGTCCAAAACCCAGGACCCATGAGTCCAAAACACCAAGTCCAGGACCAACAAGTCCAAAGCTCAGGACCCAAGACTCCAAAACACCAAGTTCAGGACCAACAAGTCCAAAGCTCAGGACCCATGAGTCCAAAACACCAAGTCCAGGACCAACAAGTCCAAAACACCAAGTTCAGGACAAACAAGTCTAAAGCCCAGGAATCATGAGTCCAAAACACCAAGTCCAGGACCAACAAGTCCAAAGCCCAGGACCCATGAGTCCAAAACACCAAGTCCAAAACCTAGGAACCATTAGTCCAACAAGTCCAAAGCCCAGGACCCATGAGTCCAAAACACCAAGCCCAGGACCAACAAATCCAAAGCCCAGGACCCATAAGTCCAAAACACCAAGTCCAAAGCCAGGACCCATGAGTCCAAAACACCAAGTCCAGGACCAACAAGTCCAAATCTCAGGACCCATGAGTCCAAAACACCAAGTCCAGGACCAACAAGTCTAAAGACCAGGACCCATGAGTCCAAAACACCAAGTCCAGACCAAACAAGTCCAAAGCAAAGTCCAAAACCCAAGACCCATGAGTCCAAAACACCAAGTCCAAAGCCCAGGACCCATGAGTCCAAAACACCAAGTCCAAAACACCAAGTCCAAAAACCACCAAGGACCCAAAGTCCAAAACACCAAAGTCCAAAAACCCAGGACCCATGAGTCCAAAACACCAAGTCCAGGACCAACAAATCCAAAGCCCAAGACCCATGAGTCCAAAACACCAAGTCCAAAACCCGGGACCCATGAGTCAAAAACACCAAGTCCAGGACCAACAAGTCCAAACCCTCCAAAGGACCCATGAGTCCAAAACACCAAGTCAAAACCCAAGACCCATGAGTCCAAAACACCAAGTCCAAGACCAACAAGTCCAAAGCCCAGGACCAATAAGTCCAAAACACCAAGTCCAAAGCCCAGGACCCATGAGTCCAAAACACCAAGTCCAAAACCCAGGACCCATGAGTCCAAAACACAAAGTCCAGGTCCAACAAGTCCAAAGCTCATGACCCATGAATCCAAAACACCAAGTCCGAGACCAAGTCCAAAGCTCAGGACCCATGAGTCCAAAACACCAAGTCCAAAACCCAAGACCCATGAGTCCAAAACACCAAGTCCAAGACCAACAAGTCCAAAGCCCGGGACCCATGAGTCCAAAACACCAAGTCCACGACTAAAAAGTCCAAAGCCCAGGACCCATAAGTCCAAAACACCAAATCCAAAACCCAGGACCCATGAGTCCAAAACACCAAATCCAAGACCAACAAGTCAAAAGCTCAGGACCCATGAGTCCAAAACACCAAGTCCAAGACCAACAAGTCCAAAGCCTATGACCCATGAGTCCAAAACACCAAGTCCAAAAAGCCCAAGACCCATGAGTCAAAAACACCAAGTTCAGGACCAACAAGTCCAAAGCCCAAAACCCATGAGTCCAAAAACACCAAGTCCATGAGGACCAACAAGTCCAAAGCCCATGACCCATGAGTCCAAAACACCAAGTCCAGGAAAGCCAAGTAAAAGACTCGGGACCATGAGTCCAAAACACCAAGTCCAGGACCAACAAGTCCAAAGCTCGGGACCCATGAGTCCAAAACACCAAGTCCAAGACCAACAAGTCCAAAGCCCAGGACCCATGAGTCCAAAACACCAAGTCCAAACCAACAAGTCCAAAGCCCAGGACCCATGAGTCCAAAACACCAAGTCCAAAACCAAGGACCCATGAGTCCAAAACACCAAGTCCAAGACCAACAAGTCCAAAGCTCAGGACCCATGAGTCCAAAACACCAAGTCCAGGACCAACAAGTCCAAAGCCCAAGGACCCATGAGTCCAAAACACCAAGTCCAGGACCAAGTCAAGTCCAAGACCCATGAGTCCAAAACACCAAGTTCGGGACAAACAAGTCCAAAGCCAGACCCATGAGTCCAAAACACCAAGTCCGGGACCAACAAGTCCAAAGCCCAGGACCCATGAGTCCAAAACACCAAGTCCAAAACCTAGGAACCATTAGTCCAACAAGTCCAAAGCCCAGGACCCATGAGTCCAAAACACCAAGTCTAGGACCAACAAATCCAAAGCCCAGGACCCATAAGTCCAAAACACCAAGTCCAAAATCTAGGAACCATGAGTCCAAAACACCAAGTCCAGGACCAACAAGTCCAAAACACCAAGTCCAAAACTCGGGACCCATGAGTCCAAAACACCAAGTCCAGGACAAACAAGTCAAAGCCCTGGACCCATGAGTCCAAAACACCAAGTCCAGGACAAACAAGTCCAAAGCCCGGGACCCATAAGTCCAAAACACCAAGTCCAAAGTCCCGGGATCCATAAGTCCAAAACACCAAGTCCAAAAAAGGACCCAAAACACCAAGTCCAAAAAAACAAAACACCAAGTCCAAAACCCAGACCCATGAGTCCAAAACACCAAGTCAGGACCAACAAGTCCAAAGCCAGGACCCATGAGTCCAAAACACCAAGTCCAAAACCCAGGACCCATGAGTCTAAAACACCAAGTCCAGGACCAACAAGTCCAAACCCTAGGACCCATGAGTCCAAAACACAAGTCAAGACCTTAAGTCCAAAGCCCAGGACCCATGAGTCCAAAACACCAAGTCAAGGACCAACAAGTCCAAAGCCCGGGACCCATAAGTCCAAAACACCAAGTCAAAGCCAAGTCCAAAGCCCGGGACCCATGAGTCCAAAACACCAAGTCCAAAACCCAAGACCCATGAGTCCAAAACACCAAGTCCAGGACCAACAAGTCAAAGCCCAGACCCATGAGTCCAAAACACCAAGTCCAGACCAAGTCCAAAGCTCGACCCATGAGACCCAAAACACCAAGTCAAAAACACCAAGTCCAAAGCCCTGGACCCATGAGTCCAAAACACCAAGTCTAGGACCAACAAGTCCAAAGGTCGGGGACCCATGAGTCCAAAACACCAAGTCCGGGACCAAAAAGTCAAAGCCCGGGACCCAAGAGTCCAAAACACCAAGTCCAAAACCCGGGACCCATGAGTCAAAAACACCAAGTCCAGGACCAACAAGTCCAAAGTCAGACCCAACAAGTCCAAAGTCCAAAACACCAAGTCCAGACCACCAAGTCCAAAGCCAAGACCCATGAGTCCAAAACACCAAGTCTAAAACACAGGACCCATGAGTAAAAAACACCAAGTCCAAGACCAACAAGTCCAAAGCCCAAAGGACCCATGAGTCAAAACACAAAGTCAGGTCCAACAAGTCCAAAGCCTAGGACCCATGAGTCCAAAACACCAAGTCAAAAACCCATGACCCATGAGTCCAAAACACCAAGTCCATGACCAACAAGTCCAAAGCTGAAGACCCATGAGTCCAAAACACCAAGTCCAGGACCAACAAGTCTAAAGCTTAGGACCCATGAGTCCAAAACACCAAGTCCAGGACCAACAAGTCCAAAGCCCAGGACACATGAGTCCAAAACACCAAGTCCATGACTAACTAGTCCAAAGCCCGGGACCCATAAGTCCAAAACACCAAGTCCAAATCCAGGACCCATGAATCCAAAACACAAAGTCCAAAACCCAAGACCCATGAGTCAAAAACATCAAGTCCAAGACCAACAAGTCAAAGTCCGGGACCCAAGAGTCCAAAACACCAAGTCCAGGACCAACAAGTCCAAAGCCCAGGACCCATGAGTCCAAAACACCAAGTCCAAAACCCAGGACCCATGAGTCAAAAACACCAAGTCCAAACCAAGGGACCCATGAGTCTAAAACACCAAGTCCAAAGCCCAGGACCCATGAGTCCAAAACACCAAGTCCAAAGCCCAGGACCCATGAGTCCAAAACACCAAGTCCAAAACCCAGGACCCATGAGTCAAAACACCAAGTCCAAAACACCAAGTCCAAAGCCCGGGACCCATGAGTCCAAAACACCAAGTCCGGGACCAACAAGTCCAAAGCCCAGGACCCATGAGTCCAAAACAAAACCCCAAGTCCAAAGCCCGGGACCCATGAGTCCAAAACACCAAGTCCAGGACCAACAAGTCCAAAGTAGAGGACCCATAAGTCCAAAACAAACAGGACCAACAAGTCCAAAACAAGTCCAGGACCCAAGAGTCCAAAACACCAAGTCCAAAACCCAAGACCATGAGTCAAAAACATCAAGTCAAGACCTAACAAGTCAAAGTCCAGGACCCATGAGTCCAAAACACCAAGTCCAGGACCAACACTTCCAAAGCCTAGGACCCATGAGTCCAAAACACCAAGTCCAAAACTCAAGACCCATGAGTCCAAAACACCAAGTTCAGGACCAACAAGTCCAAAGCCCAGGACCCATGAGTCCAAAACACCAAGTCCGGGACCAACAAGTCCAAAGCCCAGGACCCATGAGTCCAAAACACCAAGTCTAGGACCAACAAGGCCAAATCTCATGACCCATGAGTCCAAAACACCAAGTCCGAGGACCAAAAGTCCAAAGCCCGGGACCCAAAGTCCAAAACCCAAAGTCATAAACACCAAGTCCAAAGCCGGGATCCATGAAGTCCAAAACACCAAGTCCAAAACCCAAGACCCATGAGTCCAAAACACCAAGTCCAAAACTCAGGACCCATGAGTCCAAAATACCAAGTCCAGAACAAACAAGTCCAAAGCCCTGGACCCATGAGTCCAAAACACCAAGTCTAGGACCTTTAAGTCCAAAGCACAGGGCCCATGAGTCCAAAACACCAAGTCCAGGACTAACAAGTCCAAAGCCCGGGACCCATAAGTCAAAAACACCAAGTCCAAAGCCAGGACCCAAGAGTCCAAAACACCAAGTCCAAAACCCAAGACCCATGAGTCAAAAACATCAAGTCCAAGACCAACAAGTCCAAAGTCCAGGACCCATGAGTCCAAAACACCAAGTCCAGGCCCAACACTTCCAAAGCCTAGGACCCATGAGTCCAAAACACCAAGTCCAAAACTCAAGACCCATGAGTCCAAAACACCAAGTTCAGGACCAACAAGTCCAAAGCTCAGGACCCATGAGTCCAAAACACCAAGTCCCGGGATCAACAAGTCTAAAGCCCAGGACCCATGAGTCCAAAACACCAAGTCTAGGACTAACAAGTCCAAATCTCAAAGACCCATGAGTCCAAAACACCAAGTCCAGGAGTAACAAGTCCAAAGCCGGGACCCATAAGTCATAAACACCAAAACCAAAGCCCGGGAGACAAAACACCAAGTCAAGGACTAAGCGGTCCAAAGCCCGGGACCCATAAGTCCAAAACACCAAGTCCAAAACCCAGGACCCATGAGTCCAAAACACCAAGTCCAAAACCCAAGACCCATGAGTAAAAAACATCAAGTCCAAGACCAACAAGTCCAAAGTCCCAGACCCATGAGTCCAAAACACCAAGTCCAGACCAACACTTCCAAAGCCTACGACCCATGAGTCCAAAACACCAAGTCCAAAACTCAAGACCCATGAGTCCAAAACACCAAGTTCAGGACCAACAAGTCCAAAGCTCAGGACCCATGAGGCCAAAACACCAAGTCCAGGACCAACAAGTCTAAAGCCCAGGACCCATGAGTCCAAAACACCAAGTCTAGGACTAACAAGGCCAAATCTCATGACCCATGAGTCCAAAACACCAAGTCCAGGAGTAACAAGTCCAAAGCCCAGGACCCATAAGTCATAAACACCAAAACCAAAGCCCAGGATCCATGAGTCCAAAACACCAAGTCCAAAACCCAAGACCCATGAGTCCAAAACACCAATTCCAAAGCCAAAGGACCCATGAGTCCAAAATACCAAGTCCGTAACCAACAAGTCCAAAGCCCTGGACCCATGAGTCCAAAACACCAAGTCTAGGACCTTTAAGTCCCAAACGGGCCCATGAGTCCAAAACACCAAGTCCAGGACTAACAAGTCCAAAGCCCGGGACCCATAAGTCCAAAACACCAAGTCCAAAGCCAGGACCCAAGAGTCCAAAACACCAAGTCCAAAGCCAGGACCCATGAGTCTAAAACACCAAGTCTAAAACCCAGGACCCATGAGTAAAAAACACCAAGTCCAAGACCAACAAGTCCAAAGCCGAGGACCCATGAGTCCAAAACACAAAGTCCAGGTCCAACACTTCCAAAGCCTAGGACCCATGAGTCCAAAACACCAAGTCAAAAATCCAAGACCCATGAGTCAAAAACATCAAGTCCAGGACCAACAAGTAAAAAGCTCAGGACCCATGAGTCCAAAACACCAAGTACAAGACCAACAAGTCCAAAGCTCAGGACCAATGAGTCCAAAACACCAAGTCTAGGACCAACAAGTCCAAAGCTCAGGACCCGTGAGTCCAAAACACCAAGTCAAGGACTAACTGGTCCAAAGCCCGGGACCCATAAGTCCAAAACACCAAGTCCAAAGCCAGGACCCAAGAGTCCAAAACACCAAGTCCAAAACCCAAGACCCATGAGTCCAAAACACCAAGTTCAGGACCAACAAGTCCAAAGCTCAGGACCCATGAGGCCAAAACACCAAGTCCAGGACCAACAAGTCTAAAGCCCAGGACCCATGAGTCCAAAACACCAAGTCTAGGACTAACAAGGCCAAATCTCATGACCCATGAGTCCAAAACACCAAGTCCGGAGACCAACAAGTCCAAAGCCCAGGACCCATAAGTCATAAACACCAAAACCAAAGCCCAGGATCCATGAGTCCAAAACACCAAGTCCAAAACCCAAGACCCATGAGTCCAAAACACCAAGTCCAAAACTCAGGACCCATGAGTCCAAAATACCAAGTCCAGAACCAACAAGTCCAAAGCCCTGGACCCATGAGTCCAAAACACCAAGTCTAGGACCTTTAAGTCCAAAGTACAGGGCCCATGAGTCCAAAACACCAAGTCCAGGACTAACAAGTCCAAAGCCCGGGACCCATAAGTCAAAAACACCAAGTCCAAAGCCAGGACCCAAGAGTCCAAAACACCAAGTCCAAAACCCAAGACCCATGAGTCAAAAACATCAAGTCCAAGACCAACAAGTCCAAAGTCCAGGACCCATGAGTCCAAAACACCAAGTCCAGGCCCAACACTTCCAAAGCCTAGGACCCATGAGTCCAAAACACCAAGTCCAAAACTCAAGACCCATGAGTCCAAAACACCAAGTTCAGGACCAACAAGTCCAAAGCTCAGGACCCATGAGTCCAAAACACCAAGTCCAGGACCAACAAGTCCAAAGCCCAGGACCCATGAGTCCAAAACACCAAGTCTAGGACTAACAAGGCCAAATCTCATGACCCATGAGTCCAAAACACCAAGTCCAGGAGTAACAAGTCCAAAGCCCAGGACCCATAAGTCATAAACACCAAAACCAAAGCCCAGGATCCATGAGTCCAAAACACCAAGTCAAGGACTAACTGGTCCAAAGCCCGGGACCCATAAGTCCAAAACACCAAGTCCAAAGCCAGGACCCAAGAGTCCAAAACACCAAGTCCAAAACCCAAGACCCATGAGTAAAAAACATCAAGTCCAAGACCAACAAGTCTAAAGTCCAGGACCCATGAGTCCAAAACACCGAGTCCAGGCCCAACACTTCCAAAGCCTACGACCCATGAGTCCAAAACACCAAGTCCAAAACTCAAGACCCATGAGTCCAAAACACCAAGTTCAGGACCAACAAGTCCAAAGCTCAGGACCCATGAGGCCAAAACACCAAGTCCAGGACCAACAAGTCTAAAGCCCAGGACCCATGAGTCCAAAACACCAAGTCTAGGACTAACAAGGCCAAATCTCATGACCCATGAGTCCAAAACACCAAGTCCAGGAGTAACAAGTCCAAAGCCCAGGACCCATAAGTCATAAACACCAAAACCAAAGCCCAGGATCCATGAGTCCAAAACACCAAGTCCAAAACCCAAGACCCATGAGTCCAAAACACCAATTCCAAAGCTCAGGACCCATGAGTCCAAAATACCAAGTCCAGAACCAACAAGTCCAAAGCCCTGGACCCATGAGTCCAAAACACCAAGTCTAGGACCTTTAAGTCCAAAGCTCGGGCCCATGAGTCCAAAACACCAAGTCCAGGACTAACAAGTCCAAAGCCCGGGACCCATAAGTCCAAAACACCAAGTCCAAAGCCAGGACCCAAGAGTCCAAAACACCAAGTCCAAAACCCAAGACCCATGAGTGAAAAACATCAAGTCCAAGACCAACAAGTCCAAAGTCCAGGACCCATGAGTCCAAAACACCAAGTCCAAAGCCAGGACCCATGAGTCTAAAACACCAAGTCTAAAACCCAGGACCCATGAGTAAAAAACACCAAGTCCAAGACCAACAAGTCCAAAGCCGAGGACCCATGAGTCCAAAACACAAAGTCCAGGTCCAACACTTCCAAAGCCTAGGACCCATGAGTCCAAAACACCAAGTCAAAAATCCAAGACCCATGAGTCAAAACATCAAGTCCAGTCGGGACCAACAAGTAAAAAGCACCAAGACCCATGAGTCCAAAACACCAAGTCCAAGACCAACAAGTCCAAAGCTCAGGACCAATGAGTCCAAAACACCAAGTCTAGGACCAACAAGTCCAAAGCTCAGGACCCGTGAGTCCAAAACACCAAGTCAAGGACTAACTGGTCCAAAGCCCGGGACCCATAAGTCCAAAACACCAAGTCCAAAGCCAGGACCCAAGAGTCCAAAACACCAAGTCCAAAACCCAAGACCCATGAGTCCAAAACACCAAGTTCAGGACCAACAAGTCCAAAGCTCAGGACCCATGAGTCCAAAACACCAAGTCCAGGACCAACAAGTCTAAAGCCCAGGACCCATGAGTCCAAAACACCAAGTCTAGGACTAACAAGGCCAAATCTCATGACCCATGAGTCCAAAACACCAAGTCCAGGAGTAACAAGTCCAAAGCCCAGGACCCATAAGTCATAAACACAAAAACCAAAGCCCAGGATCCATGAGTCCAAAACACCAAGTCCAAAACCCAAGACCCATGAGTCCAAAACACCAAGTCCAAAACTCAGGACCCATGAGTCCAAAATACCAAGTCCAGAACCAACAAGTCCAAAGCCCTGGACCCATGAGTCCAAAACACCAAGTCTAGGACCTTTAAGTCCAAAAGACCCATGAGTCCAAAACACCAAGTCCAGGGACTAACAAGTCCAAAGCCCGGACCCATAAGTCAAAAACACCAAGTCAAAGCCGGGACCCAAGAGTCCAAAACACCAAGTCCAAAACCCATGACCATGACCCATGAGTCAAAAACATCAAGTCCAAGACCAACAAGTCCAAAGTCCAGGACCCATGAGTCCAAAACACCAAGTCCAGGCCCAACACTTCCAAAGCCTAGGACCCATGAGTCCAAAACACCAAGTCCAAAACTCAAGACCCATGAGTCCAAAACACCAAGTTCAGGACCAACAAGTCCAAAGCTCAGGACCCATGAGGCCAAAACACCAAGTCCAGGACCAACAAGTCTAAAGCCCAGGACCCATGAGTCCAAAACACCAAGTCTAGGACTAACAAGGCCAAATCTCATGACCCATGAGTCCAAAACACCAAGTCCAGGAGTAACAAGTCCAAAGCCCAGGACCCATAAGTCATAAACACCAAAACCAAAGCCCAGGATCCATGAGTCCAAAACACCAAGTCAAGGACTAACTGGTCCAAAGCCCGGGACCCATAAGTCCAAAACACCAAGTCCAAAGCCAGGACCCAAGAGTCCAAAACACCAAGTCCAAAACCCAAGACCCATGAGTAAAAAACATCAAGTCCAAGACCAACAAGTCTAAAGTCCAGGACCCATGAGTCCAAAACACCGAGTCCAGGCCCAACACTTCCAAAGCCTACGACCCATGAGTCCAAAACACCAAGTCCAAAACTCAAGACCCATGAGTCCAAAACACCAAGTTCAGGACCAACAAGTCCAAAGCTCAGGACCCATGAGGCCAAAACACCAAGTCCAGGACCAACAAGTCTAAAGCCCAGGACCCATGAGTCCAAAACACCAAGTCTAGGACTAACAAGGCCAAATCTCATGACCCATGAGTCCAAAACACCAAGTCCAGGAGTAACAAGTCCAAAGCCCAGGACCCATAAGTCATAAACACCAAAACCAAAGCCCAGGATCCATGAGTCCAAAACACCAAGTCCAAAACCCAAGACCCATGAGTCCAAAACACCAATTCCAAAGCTCAGGACCCATGAGTCCAAAATACCAAGTCCAGAACCAACAAGTCCAAAGCCCTGGACCCATGAGTCCAAAACACCAAGTCTAGGACCTTTAAGTCCAAAGTACATGGCCCATGAGTCCAAAACACCAAGTCCAGGACTAACAAGTCCAAAGCCCGGGACCCATAAGTCCAAAACACCAAGTCCAAAGCCAGGACCCAAGAGTCCAAAACACCAAGTCCAAAACCCAAGACCCATGAGTCAAAAACATCAAGTCCAAGACCAACAAGTCCAAAGTCCAGGACCCATGAGTCCAAAACACCAAGTCCAAAGCCAGGACCCATGAGTCTAAAACACCAAGTCTAAAACCCAGGACCCATGAGTAAAAAACACGAAGTCCAAGACCAACAAGTCCAAAGCCGAGGACCCATGAGTCCAAAACACAAAGTCCAGGTCCAACACTTCCAAAGCCTAGGACCCATGAGTCCAAAACACCAAGTCAAAAATCCAAGACCCATGAGTCAAAAACATCAAGTCCAGGACCAACAAGTAAAAAGCTCAGGACCCATGAGTCCAAAACACCAAGTACAAGACCAACAAGTCCAAAGCTCAGGACCAATGAGTCCAAAACACCAAGTCTAGGACCAACAAGTCCAAAGCTCAGGACCCGTGAGTCCAAAACACCAAGTCAAGGACTAACTGGTCCAAAGCCCGGGACCCATAAGTCCAAAACACCAAGTCCAAAGCCAGGACCCAAGAGTCCAAAACACCAAGTCCAAAACCCAAGACCCATGAGTCAAAAACATCAAGTCCAAGACCAACAAGTCCAAAGTCCAGGACCCATGAGTCCAAAACACCAAGTCCAGGCCCAACACTTCCAAAGCCTAGGACCCATGAGTCCAAAACACCAAGTCAAAAACCCAAGACCCATGAGTCAAAAACACCAAGTCCAAGACCAACAAGTCCAAAGCCCAGGACCCATGAGTCCAAAACACCAAGTCCAGGTCCAAGACTTCCGAAGCCTAGGACCCATGAGTCCAAAACACCAAGTCAAAAACCCAAGACCCATGAGTCAAAAACACCAAGTCCAGGACCAACAAGTCAAAAGCTCAGGACCCATGAGTCCAAAACACCAAGTACAGGATCAACAAGTCCAAAGCCCAGGACCCATGAGTCCAAAACACCAAGTCTAGGACCAACAAGTCCAAAGCTCAGGACCCGTGAGTCCAAAACACCAAGTCAAGGACTAACTGGTCCAAAGCCCGGGACCCATAAGTCCAAAACACCAAGTCCAAAGCCAGGACCCAAGAGTCCAAAACACCAAGTCCAAAACCCAAGACGCATGAGTCAAAAACATCAAGTCCAAGACCAACAAGTCTAAAGTCCAGGACCCATGAGTCCAAAACACCAAGTCCAGGCCCAACACTTCCAAAGCCTAGGACCTATGAGTCCAAAACACCAAGTCCAAAAGTCAAGACCCATGAGTCCAAAACACCAAGTTCAGGACCAACAAGTCCAAAGCTCAGGACCCATGAGGCCAAAACACCAAGTCCAGGACCAACAAGTCTAAAGCCCAGGACCCATGAGTCCAAAACACCAAGTCTAGGACTAACAAGGCCAAATCTCATGACCCATGAGTCCAAAACACCAAGTCCAGGAGTAACAAGTCCAAAGCCCAGGACCCATAAGTCATAAACACCAAAACCAAAGCCCAGGATCCATGAGTCCAAAACACCAAGTCCAAAACCCAAGACCCATGAGTCCAAAACACCAAGTCCAAAGCTCAGGACCCATGAGTCCAAAATACCAAGTCCAGAACCAACAAGTCCAAAGCCCTGGACCCATGAGTCCAAAACACCAAGTCTAGGACCTTTAAGTCCAAAGCACAGGGCCCATGAGTCCAAAACACCAAGTCCAGGACTAACAAGTCCAAAGCCCGGGACCCATAAGTCAAAAACACCAAGTCCAAAGCCAGGACCCAAGAGTCCAAAACACCAAGTCCAAAACCCAAGACCCATGAGTCAAAAACATCAAGTCCAAGACCAACAAGTCCAAAGTCCAGGACCCATGAGTCCAAAACACCAAGTCCAGGCCCAACACTTCCAAAGCCTAGGACCCATGAGTCCAAAACACCAAGTCCAAAACTCAAGACCCATGAGTCCAAAACACCAAGTTCAGGACCAACAAGTCCAAAGCTCAGGACCCATGAGGCCAAAACACCAAGTCCAGGACCAACAAGTCTAAAGCCCAGGACCCATGAGTCCAAAACACCAAGTCTAGGACTAACAAGGCCAAATCTCATGACCCATGAGTCCAAAACACCAAGTCCAGGAGTAACAAGTCCAAAGCCCAGGACCCATAAGTCATAAACACCAAAACCAAAGCCCAGGATCCATGAGTCCAAAACACCAAGTCCAAAACCCAAGACCCAAGAGTCCAAAACACCAAGTCAAAGCTCGGGACCCATGAGTCCAAATACCAAGTCCGGAACCAACAAGTCCAAAGCCCTGGACCCATGAGTCCAAAACACCAAGTCTAGGACCTTTAAGTCCAAAGTACAGGGCCCATGAGTCCAAAACACCAAGTCCAGGACTAACAAGTCCAAAGCCCGGGACCCATATGTCCAAAACACCAAGTCCAAAGCCAGGACCCAAGAGTCCACAACACCAAGTCCAAAACCCAAGACCCATGAGTCAAAAACATCAAGTCCAAGACCAACAAGTCCAAAGTCCAGGACCCATGAGTCCAAAACACCAAGTCCAGGCCCAACACTTCCAAAGCCTAGGACCCATGAGTCCAAAACACCAAGTCCAAAACTCAAGACCCATGAGTCCAAAACACCAAGTTCAGGACCAACAAGTCCAAAGCTCAGGACCCATGAGGCCAAAACACCAAGTCCAGGACCAACAAGTCTAAAGCCCGGGACCCCATGAGTCCAAAACACCAAGTCTAGGACTAACAAGGCCAAATCTCATGACCCATGAGTCCAAAACACCAAGTCCAGGAGTAACAAGTCCAAAGCCCAGGACCCATAAGTCATAAACACCAAAACCAAAGCCCAGGATCCATGAGTCCAAAACACCAAGTCCAAAACCCAAGACCCATGAGTCCAAAACACCAAGTCAAAGCTCGGGACCCATGAGTCCAAAATACCAAGTCCAGGAACCAACAAGTCCAAAGCCCTGGACCCATGAGTCCAAAACACCAAGTCTAGGACCTTTAAGTCCAAAGTACAGGGCCCATGAGTCCAAAACACCAAGTCCAGGACTAACAAGTCCAAAGCCCGGGACCCATAAGTCAAAAACACCAAGTCCAAAGCCGGGACCAAGAGTCCAAAACACCAAGTCCAAAACCCAAGACCCATGAGTCAAAAACATCAAGTCCAAGACCAACAAGTCCAAAGACCAGGACCCATGAGTCCAAAACACCAAGTCCAGGCCCAACACTTCCAAAGCCTAGGACCCATGAGTCCAAAACACCAAGTCCAAAACTCAAGACCCATGGGTCCAAAACACCAAGTTCAGGACCAACAAGTCCAAAGCTCAGGACCCATGAGGCCAAAACACCAAGTCCAGGACCAACAAGTCTAAAGCCCAGGACCCATGAGTCCAAAACACCAAGTCTAGGACTAACAAGGCCAAATCTCATGACCCATGAGTCCAAAACACCAAGTCCAGGAGTAACAAGTCCAAAGCCCAGGACCCATAAGTCATAAACACCAAAACCAAAGCCCAGGATCCATGAGTCCAAAACACCAAGTCCAAAACCCAAGACCCATGAGTCCAAAACACCAAGTCCAAAGCTCAGGACCCATGAGTCCAAATACCAAGTCCAGAACCAACAAGTCCAAAGCCCTGGACCCATGAGTCCAAAACACCAAGTCTAGGACCTTTAAGTCCAAAGTACAGGGCCCATGAGTCCAAAACACCAAGTCCAGGACTAACAAGTCCAAAGCCCGGGACCCATATGTCCAAAACACCAAGTCCAAAGCCAGGACCCAAGAGTCCACAACACCAAGTCCAAAACCCAAGACCCATGAGTCAAAAACATCAAGTCCAAGACCAACAAGTCCAAAGTCCAGGACCCATGAGTCCAAAACACCAAGTCCAGGCCCAACACTTCCAAAGCCTAGGACCCATGAGTCCAAAACACCAAGTCCAAAACTCAAGACCCATGAGTCCAAAACACCAAGTTCAGGACCAACAAGTCCAAAGCTCAGGACCCATGAGGCCAAAACACCAAGTCCAGGACCAACAAGTCTAAAGCCCAGGACCCATGAGTCCAAAACACCAAGTCTAGGACTAACAAGGCCAAATCTCATGACCCATGAGTCCAAAACACCAAGTCCAGGAGTAACAAGTCCAAAGCCCAGGACCCATAAGTCATAAACACCAAAACCAAAGCCCAGGATCCATGAGTCCAAAACACCAAGTCCAAAACCCAAGACCCATGAGTCCAAAACACCAAGTCCAAAGCTCAGGACCCATGAGTCCAAAATACCAAGTCCAGAACCAACAAGTCCAAAGCCCTGGACCCATGAGTCCAAAACACCAAGTCTAGGACCTTTAAGTCCAAAGTACAGGGCCCATGAGTCCAAAACACCAAGTCCAGGACTAACAAGTCCAAAGCCCGGGACCCATAAGTCCAAAACACCAAGTCCAAAGCCAGGACCCAAGAGTCCAAAACACCAAGTCCAAAACCCAAGACTCCATGGGTCCAGGGCTTTGGACTTGTTGGTTCTGGACTTGGTATTTTGGACTCATGGGTCCTGAGCTTTGGAATTGGTGTTTTGGACTCATGGGTCTTGGGTTTTGGACTTGGTGTTTTGGACTCATGGATCCTGGGCTTTGGTTTTGGTGTTTATGACTTATGGGTCCTGGGCTTTGGACTTGTTACTCCTGGACTTGGTGTTTTGGACTCATGGGTCATTAGATTTGGCCTTGTTAGTCCTAGACTTGGTGTTTTGGACTCATGGGTCCTGGGCTTTAGACTTGTTGGTCCTGGACTTGGTGTTTTGGCCTCATGGGTCCTGAGCTTTGGACTTGTTGGTCCTGAACTTGGTGTTTTGGACTCATGGGTCTTGAGTTTTGGACTTGGTGTTTTGGACTCATGGGTCGTAGGCTTTGGAAGTGTTGGGCCTGGACTCGGTGTTTTGGAATCATGGGTCCTGGACTTTAGACTTGTTGGTCTTGGACTTGATGTTTTTTACTCATTGGTCTTGGGTTTTGGACTTGGTGTTTTGGACTCTTGGGTCCTGGCTTTGGACTTGGTGTTTTGGACTTATGGGTCCCGGGCTTTGGACCAGTTAGTCCTTGACTTGGTGTTTTGGACTCACGGGTCCTGAGCTTTGGACTTGTTGGTCCTAGACTTGGTGTTTTGGACTCATGGGTCCTGGGCTTTGGACTTGTTGATCCTGTACTTGGTGTTTTGGACTCATGGGTCCTGAGCTTTTGACTTGTTGGTCCTGGACTTGGTGTTTTTGACTCATGGGTCTTGGGTTTTTGACTTGGTGTTTTGGACTCATGGGTCCTAGGCTTTGGAAGTCTTGGACCTGGACTTGGTGTTTTGGACTCATGGGTCCTGGGCTTTGGACTTGTTGGTCTTGGACTTGGTGTTTTTGACTCATGGGTCTTGGGTTTTTGACTTGGTGTTTTGGACTCATGGGTCCTAGGCTTTGGAAGTGTTGGGCCTGGACTTGGTGTTTTGGACTCATGGTACCTGGACTTTGGACTTGTTGGTCTTGGACTTGATGTTTTTGACTCATGGGTCTTGGGTTTTGGACTTGGTGTTTTGGACTCTTGGGTCCTGGCTTTGGACTTGGTGTTTTGGACTTATGGGTCCTGGGCTTTGGACCAGTTAGTCCTTGACTTGGTGTTTTGGACTCACGGGTCCTGAGCTTTGGACTTGTTGGTCCTAGACTTGGTGTTTTGGACTCATTGGTCCTGAGCTTTGGACTTGTTTGTCTTGTACTTGGTGTTTTGGACTCATGGGTCCTGAGCTTTTTACTTGTTGGTCCTGGACTTGATGTTTTTGACTCATGGGTCTTGGGTTTTTGACTTGGTGTTTTGGACTCATGGGTCCTAGGCTTTGGAAGTGTTGGACCTGGACTTTGTGTTTTGGACCCATGGGTCCTCGGCTTTGGACTTGTTGGTCTTGGACTTGGTGTTTTTTACTCATGGGTCCTGGGTTTTAGACTTGGTGTTTTAGACTCATGGGTCCCGGCTTTGACTTGGTGTTTTGGACTCATGGGTCCCGGAGTTTGGACTTGTTGGTCTTGGACTTGATGTTTTGACTCAAATGGGTCTTGGGTTTTGGACTTGGTGTTTTGGACTCTTGGGTCCTGGCTTTGGACTTGGTGTTTTGGACTTATGGGTCCCGGGCTTTGGACTTGTTAGTCCTAGACTTGGTGTTTTGGACTCATGGGTCCTGGGCTTTAGACTTGTTGGTCCTGGACTTGGTGTTTTGGCCTCATGGGTCCTGAGCTTTGGACTTGTTGGTCCTGAACTTGGTGTTTTGGACTCATGGGTCTTGAGTTTTGGACTTGGTGTTTTGGACTCATGGGTCCTAGGCTTTGGAAGTGTTGGGCCTGGACTCGGTGTTTTGGACTCATGGGTCCTGGACTTTAGACTTGTTGGTCTTGGACTTGATGTTTTTTACTCATGGGTCTTGGGTTTTGGACTTGGTGTTTTGGACTCTTGGGTCCTGGCTTTGGACTTGGTGTTTTGGACTTATGGGTCCCGGGCTTTGGACCAGTTAGTCCTTGACTTGGTGTTTTGGACTCACGGGTCCTGAGCTTTGGACTTGTTGGTCCTAGACTTGGTGTTTTGGACTCATGGGTCCCGGGCTTTGACTTGTTGATCCCTGTACTTGGTGTTTTGGACTCACGGGTCCCGAGCTTTTGACTTGTTGGTCCTGGACTTGGTGTTTTTGACTCATGGGTCTTGGGTTTTTGACTTGGTGTTTTGGACTCATGGGTCCTAGGCTTTGGAAGTCTTGGACCTGGACTTGGTGTTTTGGACTCATGGGTCCTGGGCTTTGGAGTTGTTGGTCTTGGACTTGGTGTTTTTGACTCATGGGTCTTGGGTTTTTGACTTGGTGTTTTGGACTCATGGGTCCTAGGCTTTGGAAGTGTTGGGCCTGGACTTGGTGTTTTGGACTCATGGGTCCTGGACTTTGGACTTGTTGGTCTTGGACTTGATGTTTTTGACTCATGGGTCTTGGGTTTTGGACTTGGTGTTTTGGACTCTTGGGTCCTGGCTTTGGACTTGGTGTTTTGGACTTATGGGTCCTGGGCTTTGGACCAGTTAGTCCTGGACTTGGTGTTTTGGACTCACGGGTCCTGAGCTTTGGACTTGTTGGTCCTAGACTTGGTGTTTTGGACTCATTGGTCCTGAGCTTTGGACTTGTTTGTCTTGTACTTGGTGTTTTGGACTCATGGGTCCTGAGCTTTTTACTTGTTGGTCCTGGACTTGATGTTTTTGACTCATGGGTCTTGGGTTTTTGACTTGGTGTTTTGGACTCATGGGTCCTAGGCTTTGGAAGTGTTGGACCTGGACTTTATGTTTTGGACCCATGGGTCCTCGGCTTTGGACTTGTTGGTCTTGGACTTGGTGTTTTTTACTCATGGGTCCTGGGTTTTAGACTTGGTGTTTTAGACTCATGGGTCCTGGCTTTGGACTTGGTGTTTTGGACTCATGGGTCCTGGAGTTTGGACTTGTTGGTCTTGGACTTGATGTTTTTGACTCATGGGTCTTGGGTTTTGGACTTGGTGTTTTGGACTCTTGGGTCCTGGCTTTGGACTTGGTGTTTTGGACTTATGGGTCCCGGGCTTTGGACTTGTTAGTCCTGGACTTGGTGTTTTGGACTCATGGGCCCTGTACTTTGGACTTAAAGGTCCTAGACTTGGTGTTTTGGACTCATGGGTCCAGGGCTTTGGACTTGTTGGTTCTGGACTTGGTATTTTGGACTCATGGGTCCTGAGCTTTGGACTTGGTGTTTTGGACTCATGGGTCTTGGGTTTTGGACTTGGTGTTTTGGACTCATGGATCCTGGGCTTTGGTTTTGGTGTTTATGACTTATGGGTCCTGGGCTTTGGACTTGTTACTCCCCGGACTTGGTGTTTTGGACTCATGGGTCATGAGATTTGGCCTTGTTAGTCCTAGACTTGGTGTTTTGGACTCATGGGTCCTGGGCTTTAGACTTGTTGGTCCTGGACTTGGTGTTTTGGCCTCATGGGTCCTGAGCTTTGGACTTGTTGGTCCTGAACTTGGTGTTTTGGACTCATGGGTCTTGAGTTTTGGACTTGGTGTTTTGGACTCATGGGTCCTAGGCTTTGGAAGTGTTGGGCCTGGACTTGGTGTTTTGGACTCATGGGTCCTGGACTTTAGACTTGTTGGTCTTGGACTTGATGTTTTTGACTCATGGGTCTTGGGTTTTGGACTTGGTGTTTTGGACTCTTGGGTCCCTGGCTTTGACTTGGTGTTTTGGACTTATGGGTCCGGGCTTTGGACCGATTAGTCCTCGACTTGGTGTTTTGGACTCACGGGTCCTGAGCTTTGGACTTGTTGGTCCTAGACTTGGTGTTTTGGACTCATGGGTCCTGGGCTTTGGACTTGTTGATCCTGTACTTGGTGTTTTGGACTCATGGGTTCTGAGCTTTTGACTTGTTGGTCCTGGACTTGGTGTTTTTGACTCATGGGTCTTGGGTTTTTGACTTGGTGTTTTGGACTCATGGGTCCTAGGCTTTGAAGTCTTGGACCGGACTTGGTGTTTTGGACTCATGGGTCCCGGGCTTTGGACTTGTTGGTCTTGGACTTGGTGTTTTTGACTCATGGGTCTTGGGTTTTTGACTTGGTGTTTTGGACTCATGGGTCCTAGGCTTTGGAAGTGTTGGGCCTGGACTTGGTGTTTTGGACTCATGGGTCCTGGACTTTGGACTTGTTGGTCTTGGACTTGATGTTTTTGACTCATGGGTCTTGGGTTTTGGACTTGGTGCTTTGGACTCTTGGGTCCGGCTTTGACTTGGTGTTTTGGACTTATGGGTCCGGGCTTTGGACCGTTAGTCCTTGACTTGGTGTTTTGGACTCACGGGTCCTGAGCTTTGGACTTGTTGGTCCTAGACTTGGTGTTTTGGACTCATTGGTCCTGAGCTTTGGACTTGTTGGTCTTGTACTTGGTGTTTTGGACTCATGGGTCCTGAGCTTTTTACTTGTTGGTCCTGGACTTGATGTTTTTGACTCATGGGTCTTGGGTTTTTGAATTGGTGTTTTGGACTCATGGGTCCTAGGCTTTGGAAGTGTTGGACCTGGACTTTGTGTTTTGGACTCATGGGTCCTCGGATTTGGACTTGTTGGTCTTGTACTTGGTGTTTTTTACTCATGGGTCCTGGGTTTTAGACTTGGTGTTTTAGACTCATGGGTCCTGGCTTTGGACTTGGTGTTTTGGACTTATGGGTCCCGGACTTTGGACTTGTTAGTCCTGGACTTGGTGTTTTGGAATCGAGGGTCCTGAGGTTTGGACTTGTTGGTCATAGACTTTGTGTTTTGGACTCATGGGTCCTGGGCTTTGGACTTGTTGGTCCTGGACTTGGTGTTTTGGACTCATGGGTCCTGGGCTTTGGACTTGTTGGTCTTGGACTTGGTGTTTTTGACTCATGGGTCCTGAGTTTTGGACTTGGTGTTTTCGACTCATGGGTCCTGGCTTTTGACTTGGTGTTTTGGACTTATGGGTCCCGGGATTTGGACTTGTTAGTCCTAGACTTGGTGTTTTGGACTCATGGGTCCTGAGCTATGGACTTGTTGGTCCTACACTTGGCGTTTTGGACTCATGGGTCCTGGGCTTTGGACTTCTTGGTTCTGGAATTGGTGTTTTGGACTCTTGGGTCCTGAGCTTTTGACTTGTTGGTCCTAGACTTGGTGTTTTGGACTCATGGGTCTTGGGCTTTGGAAGTGTTGGGTCTGGACTCATGGGTCCTAGGCTTTGGAAGTGTTGGGCTTGGACTTGGTATTTTTGACTCATGGGTCCTGGGCTTTGGACTTGTTGGTCTTGGACTTGGTGTTTTTGACTCATGGGTCCTGGGTTTTGGACTTGGTGTTTTGGACTCATGGGTCCTGGCTTTTGACTTGGTGTTTTGGACTTATGGGTCTCGGGCTTTGGACTTGTTAGTCCTGGACTTGGTGTTTTGGGCTCATGGGTCCTGAGCTATGGACTTGTTGGTCCTACACTTGGTGTTTTGGACTCATGGGTCCTGGGCTTTGGACTTGTTGGTTCTGAAATTGGTGTTTTGGACTCATGGGTCCTGAGCTTTTGACTTGTTGGTCCTGGACTTGGTGTTTTGGACTCATGGGTCTTGGGTTTTGGATTTGGTGTTTTGGACTCATGGGTCCTAGGCTTTGGAAGTGTTGGGCCTGGACTTGGTGTTTTGGACTCATGGGTCCTGGGGTTTGGACTTGTTGTTCTTGGACTTGGTGTTTCAGACTCATGGGTCCTGGGTGATCGGTCCGTTTCGTGTTCACAATTAAAGGTGTGGTCGTTGGGTCACGTCCGAATCAAAACACAATTTATAACTTCACAAACAACTCTACAATTAGTAAAGAGGCAAGTAAAGGTCGGATCCCAAGGGACGGGTATTGAAATGAGATTTCTATTGAAACTAGTGGTGTCTTAGGGGTGTCACAATTTGGGTTGATGTAGAAGGTCACTAACTAAAATAGCAATGGAAATAAACAAGCAAGATGAATTAAAAGAGGTTGTAAACAATTGATAAAAAGCACTAGGGTGTCATGGGATCATAGGGGAGTCATGGGAATTGATCATACAAACATGTTCTCAAATTATAAGCAAGCAATTATTGTTGTGATGGATTGAGTTGGGTTATATCTTACAATCCAAGGAAAGTTTGGGTCCCGGAGCCGAATCGATTAGATTGTACAACACCTACAAGTCGACTTAATATTCCCTACTCAACAACATGCATGGTCTAATGAGACTCGAGTTGGGTTATGTCTTACAAGTCTCATTGAAAAGATAGGAGATGGTGGTAAATGCAAGGATTCATAGGCTTAGCATTTCATCAAATTTAACATGTGCATGAGTTGAGATCAAAACAAGCAAGCAAATAAAACATGAAAGCATATTAATTTAAGCATGAATCATTCCATATGTTGGTTTCCCCTAATCACCCATTAACCCTAGCTAAGAGACTACTCACTCATTATCATGTTGATCATGCTAGCAAGGTTGTCAATCATACCAACAAAATGAAACATGATGAATAAATGAAAGTAATTAACAATAATTAAAAAGGGATTAAGAGAATTATACCTACTAATGATTCCAATAATAAAGCAAAGATAAAAGAAGTACTTGATGCTTGATTGAGAGGTTGTCAATCTCCCAATAATAACCCAAATAATCTTCAATTACCCAAAATAAAGGATGAACAAAAGAGAGATTAAGGAAATAAAACTTGTATTAGAACTTGATTAATTGTTGATTACAAAACTAAAGAGAGATTTGATTGATATTAACTACTCTAATTATTGATAAGAAGAACATGCTCTTCTAATTAGACTAATGGGGTATTTATAGTGGAAATTAGGGGGATGCATTAGGGTTAACTAAGGGCTAAACTAGTAATTACACTTTTTAGATTGAGTAGGGAGGAGCCGGTATTTTTCGAAGGAAGGGCTTCTTTCTTTGTAGCTTGGAGAAGAGGAAAATGCGTCAGAGAGGAATCCGGGCGGATTAGGGTCGGGATGGGCGGATTCTGGCGATGGAACCCGAGCGGATTGGAGAGAATCCGGGCGGATTATGGCGGACAAACCCGAGCGTCTTGGTGGAAAACCGCACGGATTGTGCAGTTGAAGGACGGCCGGATTGTGGACAATCCGCACGGATTGTACCTCAGCAAGACTTCTTCTTCTTTTCTTCCCTTTTCTTCATAAATTCCTTGGGGATTTCCTTGGGGACTCAAGGATCCTTTCTCAACATTGCTCATCTACTATCATATGTACAAAGGCCTTCTAATCTTGTCTCTCCTTGATGCTTGGTCATTGAATTCGATCAATTTAGTCTCGTTTTGCCATGAAAATGCAAGATTCTTACTCCTTTCCTACCAAGGGATCAAAATATCAAAGAATATGCAAAACAAAGAACTAAAGATAATAAATGACCCAAATATGCACTAAAAAGCATGGGAACAAGGCTAATTCGGGGGCTAAATATGCGCTAATTATGGTCACATAAAATATCCCCAAACCGAACCTTTGCTCGTCCCGAGTAAAGAGGTGACAAAGACTAGGACCATTATTTAAAATAACCTAATAACAAAGCCGATATGAGACAATTATCGGGTCTCACTCCGCCCCTTCAACTCACAACAAGACAACCATGAGGCAGTATGCGTTCTTGCAAGACAAGGTAGGTCTTGCCAAAATGGCGGCACATCCAAACATTAAGCACATAAAATCACATAATGGATGCATCTACAAAAGAATAGCCGCTTCCTCATCAAGTGGCGGAGGCACTAAAGAGGGACAAATTTAAGAGCATGTAATCCTTCACAAATGCTAGTTCAACAAATTACTAAGGCTAAGAGGATGGCACTAAATCACCTCCAAATGGTGTTAAACTAGACTACTTTCGTCCTCAATTTCCAAATGCTTTCGTCAAGAGCGATCGGATGGTGGTGGAATGATGATCCCTATGGTGCTAGTAGCATATGACATGACAAGTCTCGAATTCTCTACAAAAGTAAAGGTCATGGATCGTCCCAAGCTCGACAAAGTGGCTCGACAAAAAGGCTTTTTGGGAATGAAATGCTCAACTCTTTACACACAACGGTGGATATGACTAGTATTCAAAATTGTCCTCATTTCACTTTCACATTTCAAAAATTTAAGATGGGGTTTGTCCCTTCCGGGCAGTGTCCTTTGCTTTCGCCAATCGCTTATTAGGCAACCGGTTAACCTCTAGAAAATAGCTTTTCGGGGTGATAGTCACTCTGTCTCTGGGCGGCCGAATTCACAACCGTGTGGGGGCCCAATTCAATGGATCCCGCACCAAAGCACATCGAAGTGGTACGCCTCCATCAAAACAATTTAAATTTCTCAACATTCAACAATTCATAACATTTGAGGTTTCCTTGGCATTAAATTACTTCCACATGACAAAACTTTAGAAATGAGCACTTCAAACTTATTGATAGAAAGTATTTTTGGGTTGCCTTACCACAAGGTCAATCAAGGTCACCTAGACAAGTTAACCAAGTCCACATCGCATCACGGGGTTGGATAGGTGACTCACATGCAAACTCTTGACTAGGCTTTGGGTCATGGGTCAAAAGACACAAGTATGACACTATCTAGGGTGTTTTACAACCATTCTAGTAGGCAAAGTCTTAAGTTGAACAAGTATTTGTAATGGCTTAGTTGCTCTTGTGAAAGTTCCTAATTAGGCATTTTTCAAAATTTTTCTAATATGCAACTACATGCTATGATGCAACTAATATAAACATCCTAATGCAAGTGATTCTACCAACTAATATGACATATAAACTAAATGCAAGTCCTAAGTTCACATTGTTATACCGCATCAAACAAAATAAAGCCACATAGTCATTAACATAAAGAGGAAAAAGGAGATTGGAAAGTTCATACCATGCGGTCTTCAATATCCTCATGTCTCGGATGTGGCGTAGTCGATCAATGTGAACAAGGATAGAACAAACACAATATATACAAGACAATTTGTACACAAGACTATAAAAGGAAATAAACATGTTTTTGGGTTTTCAATTTTCAAATTTTTATGATTTTCGAAATTTTTCAATTTTTTTGGATTTTTGAATAAGAGTTAAATGTTAGAATTCCCATCTCCACACTAATATGGGCATTGTCCTCAATGGCCAAAATGATGGAAATTATGCAAAGATGATGCATGATTTCTATATTAAATGCAATCTACACTAAGCTATACTACATGATGCATGGTTTTTGTTATGACGGAGAGGATAATTTAGATTACCTCCCGTTGTGTATGCATTAACTTCCCCAAACCGAGTGAGACACTAATGCTAATGTCCAAGGATGGGTGTAGTTCATGCACACACTATGCAATGCATGAAACTAATTTGTCATTTTGGATTTTGAAAATGGGAACAATAAAATGAGAACACTTCAATGGTACCGAGGTGTGAGTCCTCTATGGTGCTAGGACTACTCCAACAATGATCAAGAAAAATAATTAAAACAAAGAGAGATATAGACAAACCATGAGAGGGTAGGAGCCTCCAAGGCTTGCTAATCTTCCATCATATCATCACCATCATCACTTTCCTCATTAGAAGTGGTCTCATTGCCACTTCCCTCTTCATTTGCTTCTTCACTTTCTTCCTCATCTTGCTCATCATCTTGCTCACCATTTTCTCTTCCTTCTTCACTTGCTTCTTCACCAATGTTATCATCAACTTCTTCATTACCAACAACCTCATTGTCACCCGAAACGACCCTAGATGCACCCGGAAATAGGACTTCTCTATCCGCCCAACTAGGCAAAGGACATGATGGATCAAGTAGTCCTTGCCTAGCTAAGTGTAGGAGGGGTGGATATTGAGCCAAGTAAGCGTTTTTCCGATCCTCAAAGGCTTGCTTGTGCATTGCTTGCATGAGAAGAGTCAAATAATCATTTCTAGCTTCAACTCCTTCCGGCTTGAACTCTTGATACTCAAAGGGGTAAGATGGTATGACAATGGAAGAGGAGGGCATTTCAAGTTCACCCTTTTGTTATTGGATAATATACTCGGCTTCTTTAGAAAGGGGAAGTAGATAATTGGTCCGGTGGACACTTAGAAGACAAATCTTTGAAGGCAAGGTGAACGATCTAGCTTCACTAGTGAGCCATCCATACTTGGTGTCAAGAGGGTTATGGGCAACCCACTTGTACTTGTGTATCATAGTATGTAAATCAACAAGATGACCACTCTCCTTTGCTTTATACTTGTTATCCTTGTTGAAGTTAGGATCAAAGTACTTAGCTAGGATAGTGACTAGGCCGCCATTGACAATAACGGTAGTGCCCTTCTTCCCACAATCAATGTTGAGCCATCTATCTACCAAGAGCCTCAAAGAATTGAAAGGCTTGGTGTGTACTCTTCCAATGTTCAAAGCCGATTCAAGAAGAATAAAATCAAGTTTGGTGAAATGGTTGGTATCTTTCCTTGCAATAATGGTGTTTCCTATGACCTTGTGCCATACTCTTATGCCCGGATGGTGGACTAAAAGAGCACGACTCGCATGAAAGTCCTCAAATTTCCTTCCGGAAATTGCCTCCCAAAGAGGGTCGGGGTCATACTTTCCATAATTCTTAAAATAACTCGGTTCATCACTAAGACCCAAGATTCCACCCAATTCCCTAAAGGAAATGCGTCTACTAACATTAGTTAGACGAAACTCGAGATTCTCCCTACTCTCAACTTTGGTGACTTTCAATGAGCTCAAAAACTCCAAGGTAAGGGAGGGGTATGTCAATTCTTTTGACTCAAATAGTTTCTCTAACCCCATGGCTTTGAAAAAGGCTCTAGTTTGCTCAAGGACACCCAACTTTCCCAAGGTGTCTTCACAAATAAATTTGGTGGATTGAAGTGATTTCCTAGCAAACTTGGCAAAAGTATTTCTATGGGTTTCGGAAATAAAAGTTACCTCCGGATAATGCAAAAGTTGATCGATTTCCGGAGTAGAAGATGTTGTTGCTCCCATAGAAGGTTGTTGTTGTTGTTGCACTTCCAAGCTTGGGGTTGCTACCACCATAGCCAATGCTTTCTTTGCTTGAAGAGCCTTTTGCCTTTGTGAAAGTGTCTTTGGTGCCTTTGTTGCCTTTGTTGCTCCCTTAGTCCTTGCCATTGATGAATTTAACCAAGAAAAGAATGAAAAATCTTCAATTTGTAGTGTACCCAAATCGATTTAAAGGTGAAAGGCTTTGCCTTTATGAATTCAAAAATCGACTCAAAGGTTGAAGATTTTGTGCTTGGTTTTGATTTTTATTGAAGAAGGAGTGATTAATTTGTTGTTAGAAGGATGATTTGATTTGATTTTGGTGAATGTAGTTGAGGAATTTTGTTTTTGTGATGGAGAGGATGAGGGTTTTGATGTTTTGAAGTAGTGTTATGAATGAATGAATGAATGAATGAATGAATGAAGGTGGGAGGGATTTTATAAAGACCGAAAAATTCAAACTGTAGGGGCAATCCGTCCGGTTTCTGCCCAATACGGGCGGATTCTGCACTTTCTGGGTTTGATAAAACTCGCCTAAAGACGGGCGTATTCAAGAGAAGACGCTCGGATTTGCTGACACGGGACGGGCGGATTTTTCAGAAGACGGACGGATTTCAGTCCAGGAATTTTTCTTGTTTTCCTCAGCAAAGAAGACGGGCGTCTTCTTTCCAAGACGGGCGGATTTTCAGAGACGGGCGGATTGCTGCTCAGGACGCCCGGATTCTCTTACAGTCAAAAATATTTCAAAATTGCATCTCATAGGGACGTGCGTCTTCTGCCCAGTACGCTCGGATTGCAAGAAAACGGGCGGATTCTCTTGAATCCGCTTGGATTCTACCCCTTTGTACCCGGATTCAGTTCCATCCGTGTACAATGCATATCCCTTATCGTCCTTCCATTCTTCTTCATATCTCGAGTTCGTCATTGTGGGGGCACCACTAGGCAAGGATAGCCTAGGCAATTGTCATCCCCACACTAAGGTAAAGCACTACACATCAATTGAAATTGTTAGTCCCCCCCTCACTTCTCTCAAACATGACAATTATCTTGATCAAAGTAAATAAAAATCCAAAGATGACAAAAATGTAATACAAGTATTGAAATGCGAGTTAGGGAGTTAGAAATATTTACAAATGGTGGTTTAGGGAGGACTCCACCAAACTCTCATTCTTGATGAGATGTCAAGGGGGCATGTTCAAGGTGTTGTTGATGTTGCTCAACACCTTGATAAAGTAATCAAAAGCTTGTTCATTATCATGGTAGAGGTCTTCAATAGTCCTTTTCCCCTGTTGTTGGTCTTTATCGATGGCATTACCAATGTAGGGATTAAAAATCCCTTCAAATTCGTCGTCCCAAAGACCACAAACTTCATTAAGTTGATCATTGAAAATTTCTTGATTTGATGGAGACAACTCTCCCAAATTCTTCTCTTGGCCAATGAGGCCATCCTTTTCTTCTTTGATTGATTTTGATGAGCTTTGCAAGCTCTCCTTGTCACAATTCACTTGCTCTTTGAATGAAGCATCTTCAATTTTCTTCTTCCATTGGAGTTCCGATTTCTTCCTCTCATCCTTTCGGCTATAATGATCAATCATGAAACACGGTTCATGCAAACGAGGAGCTCTCATAGTCTTGTCAACATTAAAGGTTATTCTTTCATCTCCCACTTCTAGAGTTAGCTCACCATGTTTCACATCAATCACCGCACCCGCGGTGTGTAGGAAAGGTCTTCCTAGAATGATTGGAATGTTGGAATCTTCCTCCATATCAACAATGACAAAGTCCACCGGGATGAAAAACTTCCCAATTCGCACGGGGACATCTTCCCATATCCCTAATGGTGTCTTCGTCGATCTATCGGCCATTTGGAGTGTGATATTGGTGCATTTAAGCTCTCCCATCCCCAACCTTTTACTCACCGAGTACGACATGACACTCACACTAGCCCCTAGATCACATAAGGCTTTGTTGATCGTTGTGTCGCCAATGGTACACGGTATTGAGAAGCTTCCCGGATCCTTTAGTTTTGGAGGTGAACTCCCTTGAAGTATTGCACTACTCACCTTAGTGAAGGTGATAGTCTCAAGTTTCCGGATTGACTTCTTCTTTGTGAGGATATATTTAACGTTTTTCGCATAGGCCGGCACGTGATTTATTAATTCCGTGAAAGGAATCGAGACTTCCAAATTCTTGACAATTTCCATGAACTTTCCAAGTTGATCATCAAATTTGGGCTTGGCTTGACGACTTGGAAAAGGAAGTCTAATCATAATGGGCTCCTTCTCCTTGACCTTGTTTTTATCTTTCTTTGAACTTTCTTCTTTTGACGATTCTCCATCTTTGGAGTTTTGCACAATTTCTTCCTTATCACTAGCTTCCACAACTTCATCATCAACTTGCTTCTTCGGTGCTTCATACCTTGTACCACTTCTCAAGTGAATGGCACTAACCGTTTCATGTCTTGGGGGATTACTTTGAGGTGGTAATTGCCCCTTTTGTCTTTGTGAGCTTGAAGATGCTAGTTGAGTTAATTGGGTTTCCAACATCTTGGTGTGAGCTAGGATGTTGTTGATGGTGGTTTCCTTTGCTTGGCTATCTTTTTGCATTTGAGTGAAAAATTCTTGTTGATTCTTTTGCATTTGGAGGACCGCTTTTTGGACATCAAAACCTTGGTCATTTTGGTGATTGTATGGATTTTGATTTTGGTAACCTTGGTTTTGATTGTAAAAGGGTCTTTGATTTTGGTTTCTCATGGGTGGTGGAGTGTATGTTGTTTGAGGGTTTTGGACATTTTGGCTTTTGTATGAGAGATTTGGATGAAATTTGGTGTTTTCATTGTAATAGTTGGAATAAGGGGTACCACTCTTGTATGCTTGGAAAGCATTCACTTGTTCATTTGTTCCCCTACATTCACTTTGGTCATGTCCCAAAGTTCCACAATTCTCACATATCCCACTTGGGATTGATGAGGATGCCGTCATGGCATTAACATGATGCTTTGGTGATTTTGAGACTTCTTCAAGTCTAGCCATAGCTTTTTCAAACTTCAAATTGATTGTGTCAATATGAGCACTAAGTTGAGCACCCAATTGAGTAACGGAGTCCACTTCATGCTTTCCTCCTCTAGTAGCCTTGCGAGGTCTACTATATTGTGAATTATGGACCGCCATTTCCTCAATCTTGTTCCATGTTTGATTGTCATCAACTTCGGTGAACATTCCATTTGATCCCATGTTGAGAATGTTCCTTGAATCTTCATATAAACCATTCCAAAATTGTTGTACCAAGAACCATTCGCTAAGTCCACGGTGAGGACATGAGCGACAAATTCCCTTGAACCGCTCCCAAGCTTCATACAAAGATTCTTCATCCCTTTGCTTAAAACCCATAATTTGAGCTCTTAGCATGTTAGTCTTTTCCGGTGGGTAGAATTTTTTGTAGAAAGCTAGAGCCAACTTCTTCCAAGAATCTATTCCGAGAGTGGCCTTATCAAGGCCCTTCAACCATTGTTTCGCGGTGCCGATTAGAGAAAAAGGAAATAAGACCCATCGAATTTGGTCTTGAGTCACACCGGTTTGAGAGATTGCATCACAATAGTCGCAAAAGGTTTCCATATGAGAATGAGGGTCTTCACTAGGCATCCCCCCAAATTGGCTCCTTTCGACTAATTGGATAAAGGCGGATTTGGCAATAAAATTTCCGGTTAGATGTTTTGGTGTAGGAGTACCATTGGGTAGGTTCTTCTCGGTGGGTACGGAATGTGACGAGAATTTAGGCATTGTAGGTTGATTTTGTGGGGTATTGTGTAATGGGTTCTCCTCTCCTTCTATTGCGAAAGGGTTGATGAACTCAATAGTTGGTTGAATAACTTCACTAATACCTCTCAAATTCCTCCTAGCAAGTCTCCTATTGTTCGTCAAGGTTCTTTCAATTTCACGGTCAAAAGGTAACAAATCACCTTGTGACCTTCTAGACATGCAAAATATCAAACAACTTAAAAACAATTAGAAAAAACCTTGAGGAGTTTTACTTCCCCAAGGTGAAGAAAGACTTAACTAATAATAATAAAACGAAATCTAAATCAAGCAAACACCGTCCCCGGCAACGGCGCCATTTTTTATCGGTCCGTTTCGTGTTCACAATTAAAGGTGTGGTCGTTGGGTCACGTCCGAATCAAAACACAATTTATAACTTCACAAACAACTCTACAATTAGTAAAGAGGCAAGTAAAGGTCGGATCCAAAGGGACGGGTAATGAAATGAGATTTCTATTGAAACTAGTGGTGTCTTAGGGGTGTCACAATTTGGGTTGATGTAGAAGGTCACTAACTAAAATAGCAATGGAAATAAACAGGCAAGATGAATTAAAAGAGGTTGTAAACAATTGATAAAAAGCACTAGGGTGTCATGGGATCATAGGGGAGTCATGGGAATTGATCATACAAACATGTTCTCAAATTATAAGCAAGCAATTATTGTTGTGATGGATTGAGTTGGGTTATATCTTACAATCCTAGGAAAGTTTGGGTCCCGAAGCCGAATCGATTAGATTGTACAACACCTACAAGTCGACTTAATCTTCCCTACTCAACAACATGCATGGTCTAATGAGACTCGAGTTGGGTTATGTCTTACAAGTCTCATTGAAAAGATAGGAGATGGTGGTAAATGCAAGGATTCATAGGCTTAGCATTTCATCAAATATAACATGTGCATGAGTTGAGATCAAAACAAGCAAGCAAATAAAACATGAAAGCATATTAATTTAAGCATGAATCATTCCCTATGTTGGTTTCCCCTAATCACCCATTAACCCTACCTAAGAGACTACTCACTCATTATCATGTTGATCATGCTAGCAAGGTTGTCAATCATACCAACAAAATGAAACATGATGAATAAATGAAAGTAATTAACAATAATTAAAAAGGGATTAAGAGAATTATACCTACTAATGATTCCAATAATAAAGCAAAGATAAAAGAAGTACTTGATGCTTGATTGAGAGGTTGTCAATCTCCCAATAATAACCCAAATAATCTTCAATTACCCAAAATAAAGGATGAACAAAAGAGAGATTAAGGAAATAAAACTTGTATTAGAACTTGATTAATTGTTGATTACAAAACTAAAGAGAGATTTGATTGATATTAACTACTCTAGTTATTGATAAGAAGAACATGCTCTTCTAATTAGACTAATGGGGTATTTATAGTGGAAATTAAGGGGATGCATTAGGGTTAACTAAGGGCTAAACTAGTAATTACACTTTTTAGATTGAGTAGGGAGGAGACGGTATTTTTCGAAGGAAGGGCTTCTTTCTTTGTAGCTTGGAGAAGAGGAAAATGCGCTGTAGAGGAATCCGGGCGGATTAGGGTCGGGACGGGCGGATTCTGGCGATGGAACCCGAGCGGATTGGAGAGAATCCGGGCGGATTATGGCGGACAAACCCGAGCGTCTTGGTGGAAAACCGCACGGATTGTGCAGTTGGAGGACGGCCGGATTGTGGACAATCCGCACGGATTGTACCTCAGCAAGACTTCTTCTTCTTTTCTTCCCTTTTCTTCATAAATTCCTTGGGGATTTCCTTGGGGAGTCAAGGATCCTTTCTCAACATTGCTCATCTACTATCATATGTACAAAGGCCTTCTAATCTTGTCTCTCCTTGATGCTTGGTCATTGAATTCGATCAATTTAGTCTCGTTTTGCCATGAAAATGCAAGATTCTTACTCCTTTCCTACCAAGGGATCAAAATCTCAAAGAATATGCAAAACAAAGAACTAAAGATAATAAATGACCCAAATATGCACTAAAAAGCATGGGAACAAGGCTAATTCGGGGGCTAAATATGCGCTAATTATGGTCACATCAAATATCCCCAAACCGAACCTTTGCTCATCCCGAGTAAAGAGGTGACAAAGACTAGGACCATTATTTAAACTAACCTAATAACAAAGCCGATATGAGACAATTAGCGGGTCTCACTCCGCCCCTTCAACTCACAACAAGACAACCATGAGGTAGTATGCCTTCTTGCAAGGCAGGGTGGGTCTTGCCAAAATGGCGGCACATCCAAACATTAAGCACACAAAATCACATAATGGATGCATCTACAAAAGAATAGCCACTTCCTCATTAAGTGGCGGAGGCACTAAAGAGGGACAAATTTAAGAGCATGTAATCCTTCACAAATACTAGTTCAACAAATTACTAAGGCTAAGAGGATGGCACTAAATCACCTCCAAATGGTGTTAAACTAGACTACTTTCGTCCTCAATTTCCAAATGCTTTCGTCAAGAGCGATCGGATGGTGGTGGAATGATGATCCCTATGATGCTAGTAGCATATGACATGACAAGTCTCGAATTCTCTACAAAAGTAAAGGTCATGGATCGTCCCAAGCTCGACAAAGTGGCTCTACAAAAAGGCTTTTTGGGAATGAAATGCTCAACTCTTTATACACAACGGTGGATATGACTAGTATTCAAAATTGTCCTCATTTCACTTTCACATTTCAAAAATTTAAGATGGGGTTTGTCCCTTCCGGGCTAGTGTCCTTTGCTTTCGCCAATCGCTTATTAGGCAACCGGTTAACCTCTAGACAATAGCTTTTCGGGGTGATAGTCACTCTGTCTCTGGGCGGCCGAATTCACAACCGTGTGGGGGCCCAATTCAATGGATCCCGCACCAAAGCACATCGAAGTGGTACGCCTCCATCAAAACAATTTAAATTTCTCAACATTCAACAATTCATAACATTTGAGGTTTCCTTGGCATTAAATTACTTCCACATGACAAAACTTTAGAAATGAGCACTTCAAACTTATTGATAGAAAGTATTTTTGGGTTGCCTTACCACAAGGTCACCTAGACAAGTTAACCAAGTCCACATCGCATCACGGGGTTGGATAGGTGACTCACATGCAAACTCTTGACTAGGCTTTGGGTCATGGGTCAAAAGACACTAGTATGACACTATCTAGGGTGTTTTACAACCATTCTAGTAGGCAAAGTCTTAAGTTGAACAAGTATTTGTAATGGCTTAGTTGCTCTTGTCAAAGTTCCTAATTAGGCATTTTTCAAAATATTTCTAATATGCAACTACATGCTATGATGCAACTAATATAAACATCCTAATGCAAGTTATTCTACCAACTAATATGACATATAAACTAAATGCAAGTCCTAAGTTCACATTGTTATACCACATCAATCAAAATAAAGCCACATAGTCATTAACATAAAGAGGAAAAAGGAGATTGGAAAGATCATACCATGCGGTCTTCAATATCCTCATGTCTCGGATGTGGCGTAGTCGATCAATGTGAACTAGGATAGAACAAACACAATATATACAAGACAATTTGTACACAAGACTATAAAAGGAAATAAACATGTTTTTGGGTTTTCAATTTTCAAATTTTTATGATTTTCGAAATTTTTCAATTTTTTTGGATTTTTGAATAAGAGTTAAATGTTAGAATTCCCATCCCCACACTAATATGGGCATTGTTCTCAATGGCCAAAATGATGGAAATTATGCAAAGATGATGCATGATTTCTATATTAAATGCAATCTACACTAAGCTATACTACATGATGCATGGTTTTTGTTATGACGGAGAGGATAATTTAGATTACCTCCCGTTGTGTATGCATTAACTTCCCCAAACCGAGTGAGACACTAATGCTAATGTCCAAGGATGGGTGTAGTTCATGCACACACTATGCAATGCATGAAACTAATTTGTCATTTTGGATTTTGAAAATGGGAACAATAAAATGAGAACACTTCAATGGTACCGAGGTGTGAGTCCTCTATGGTGCTAGGACTACTCCAACAATGATCAAGAAAAATAATTAAAACAAAGAGAGATATAGACAAACCATGAGAGGGTAGGAGCCTCCAAGGCTTGCTAATCTTCCATCATATCATCACCGTCATCACTTTCCTCATTAGAAGTGGTCTCATTGCCACTTCCCTCTTCATTTGCTTCTTCACTTTCTTCCTCATCTTGCTCATCATCTTGCTCACCATTTTCTCTTCCTTCTTCACTTGCTTCTTCACCAATGTTATCATCAACTTCTTCATTACCACAACCTCATTGTCACCCGAAACGACCCTAGATGCACCCGAAAATAGGACTTCTCTATCCGCCCAACTAGGCAAAGGACATGATGGATCAAGTAGTCCTTGCCTAGCTAAGTGTAGGAGGGTTGGATATTGAGCCAAGTAAGCGTTTTTCCGATCCTCAAAGGCTTGCTTGTGCATTGCTTGCATGAGAAGAGTCAAATAATCATTTCTAGCTTCAACTCCTTCCGGCTTGAACTCTTGATACTTAAAGGGGTAAGGTGGTATGACAATGGAAGAGGAGGGCATTTCAAGTTCACCCTTTTGTTGTTGGATAATATACTCGGCTTCTTTAGAAAGGGGAAGTAGATAATTGGTCCGGTGGACACTTAGAAGACAAATCTTTGAAGGCAAGGTGAACGATCTAGCTTCACTAGTGAGCCATCCATACTTGGTGTCAAGAGGGTTATGGGCAACCCACTTGTACTTGTGTATCATAGTATGCAAATCAACAAGATGACCACTCTCCTTTGCTTTATACTTGTTATCCTTGTTGAAGTTAGGATCAAAGTACTTATCTAGGATAGTGACTAGGCCGCCATTGACAATAACGGTAGTGCCCTTCTTCCCACAATCAATGTTGAGCCATCTATCTACCAAGAGCCTCAAAGAATTGAAAGGCTTGGTGTGTACTCTTCCAATGTTCAAAGCCGATTCAAGAAGAATAAAATCAAGTTTGGTGAAATGGTTGGTATCTTTCCTTGCAATAATGGTGTTTGCTATGACCTTGTGCCATACTCTTATGCCCGGATGGTGGACTAAAAGAGCACGACTCGCATGAAAGTCCTCAAATTTCCTTCCGGAAATTGCCTCCCAAAGAGGGTCGAGGTCATACTTTCCATAATTCTTAAAATAACTCGGTTCATCACTAAGACCCAAGATTCCACCCAATTCCCTAAAGGAAATGCGTCTACTAACATTAGCTAGACGAAACTCGAGATTCTCCCTACTCTCAACTTTGGTGACTTTCAAAGAGCTCAAAAACTCCAAGGTAAGGGAGGGGTATGTCAATTCTTTTGACTCAAATAGTTTCTCTAACCCCATGGCTTTGAAAAAGGCTCTAGTTTGCTCAAGGACACCCAACTTTCCCAAGGTGTCTTCACAAATAAATTTGGTGGATTGAAGTGATTTCCTAGCAAACTTGGCAAAAGTATTTCTATGGGTTTCGGAAATAAAAGTTACCTCCGGATAATGCAAAAGTTGATCGATTTCCAGAGTAGAAGATGTTGTTGCTCCCATAGAAGGTTGTTGTTGTTGTTGCACTTCCAAGCTTGGGGTTGCTACCACCATAGCCAATGCTTTCTTTGCTTGAAGAGCCTTTTGCCTTTGTGAAAGTGTCTTTGGTGCCTTTGTTGCCTTTGTTGCTCCCTTAGTCCTTGCCATTGATGAATTTAACCAAGAAAAGAATGAAAAATCTTCAATTTGTAGTGTACCCAAATCGATTTAAAGGTGAAAGGCTTTGCCTTTATGAATTCAAAAATCGACTCAAAGGTTGAAGATTTTGTGCTTGGTTTTGATTTTTATTGAAGAAGGAGTGATTAATTTGTTGTTAGAAGGATGATTTGATTTGATTTTGGTGAATGTAGTTGAGGAATTTTGTTTTTGTGATGGAGAGGATGAGGGTTTTGATGTTTTGAAGTATTGTTATGAATGAATGAATGAAGGTGGGAGGGATTTTATAAAGACCGAAAAATTCAAACTGCAGGGGCAATCCGTGCGGTTTCTGCCCAATACGGGCGGATTCTGCACTTTCTGGGTTTGATAAAACTCGCCTAAAGACGGGCGTATTCAAGAGAAGACGCTCGGATTTGCTGACACGGGACGGGCGGATTTTTCAGAAGACGGACGGATTTCAGTCCAGGAATTTTTCTTGTTTTCCTCAGCAAAGAAGACGGGCGTTTTCTTTCCAAGACGGGCGGATTTTCAGAGACGGGCGGATTGCTGCTCAGGACGCCCGGATTCTCTTACAGTCAAAAATATTTCAAAATTGCATCTCATAGGGATGTGCGTCTTCTACCCAGTATGCTCGGATTGCAAGAAAACGGGCGGATTCTCTTGAATCCGCTCGGATTCTACCCCTTTGTACCCGGATTCAGTTCCATCCGTGTACAATTCATATCCCTTATCGTCCTTCCATTCTTCTTCATATCTCGAGTTCGTCATTGTGGGGGCACCACTAGGCAAGGATAGCCTAGGCAATTGTCATCCCCACACTAAGGTAAAGCACTACACATCAATTGAAATTGTTAGTCCCTCCCTCACTTCTCTCAAACATGACAATTATCTTGATCAAAGTAAATAAAATTCCAAAGATGACAAAAAATGTAATACAAGTATTGAAATGCGAGTTAGGGAGTTCGAAATATTTACAAATGGTGGTTTAGGGAGGACTCCACCAAACTCTCATTCTTGATGAGATGTCAAGGGGGCATGTTCAAGGTGTTGTTGATGTTGCTCAACACCTTGAAAAAGTAATCAAAAGCTTGTTCATTATCATGGTAAAGGTCTTCAATAGTCCTTTGCCCTTGTCGTTGGTCTTTATCGATGGCATTACCAATGTAGGGATTAAAAATCCCTTCAAATTCGTCGTCCCAAAGACCACAAACTTCATTAAGTTGATCATTGAAAATTTCTTGATTTGATGGAGACAACTCTCCCAAATTCTTCTCTTGGCCAATGAGGCCATCCTTTTCTTCTTTGATTGATTTTGATGAGCTTTGCAAGCTCTCCTTGTCACAATTCACTTGCTCTTTGAATGGAGCATCTTCAATTTTCTTCTTCCATTGGAGTTCCGATTTCTTCCTCTCATCCTTTCGGCTATAATGATCAATCATGAAACACGGTTCATGCAAACGAGGAGCTCTCATAGTCTTGTCAACATTAAAGGTTATGCTTTCATCTCCCACTTCTAGAGTTAGCTCACCATGTTTCACATCAATCACCGCACCCGCAGTGTGTAGGACAGGTCTTCCTAGAATGATTGGAATGTTGGAATCTTCCTCCATATCAACAATGACAAAGTCCACCGGGATGAAAAACTTCCCAATTCGCACGGGGACATCTTCCCATATCCCTAATGGTGTCTTCGTCGATCTATCGGCCATTTGGAGTGTGATATTGGTGCATTTAAGCTCTCCCATCCCCAACCTTTTACTCACCGAGTATGGCATGACACTCACACTAGCCCCTAGATCACATAAGGCTTTGTTGATCGTTGTGTCGCCAATGGTACACGGTATTGAGAAGCTTCCCGGATCCTTTAGTTTTGGAGGTGAACTCCCTTGAAGTATTGCACTACTCACCTTAGTGAAGGCGATAGTCTCAAGTTTCCGGATTGACTTCTTCTTTGTGAGGATATATTTAATGTTTTTCGCATAGGCCGGCACGTGATTTATTAATTCCGTGAAAGGAATCGAGACTTCCAAATTCTTGACAATTTCCATGAACTTTCCAAGTTGATCATCAAATTTGGGCTTGGCTTGACGACTTGGAAAAGGAAGTCTAATCATAATGGGCTCCTTCTCCTTGACCTTGTTTTTATCTTTCTTTGAACTTTCTTCTTTTGACGATTCTCCATCTTTGGAGTTTTGCACAATTTCTTCCTTATCACTAGCTTCCACAACTTCATCATCAACTTGCTTCTTCGGTGCTTCATACCTTGTACCACTTCTCAAGTGAATGGCACTAACCGTTTCATGTCTTGGGGGATTACTTTGAGGTGGTAATTGCCCCTTTTGTCTTTGTGAGCTTGAAGATGCTAGTTGAGTTAATTGGGTTTCCAACATCTTGGTGTGAGCTAGGATGTTGTTGATGGTGGTTTCCTTTGCTTGGCTATCTTTTTGCATTTGAGTGAAAAATTCTTGTTGATTCTTTTGCATTTGGAGGACCGCTTTTTGGACATCAAAACCTTGGTCATTTTGGTGATTGTATGGATTTTGATTTTGGTAACCTTGGTTTTGATTGTAAAAGGGTCTTTGATTTTGGTTTCTCATGGGTGGTGGAGTGTATGTTGTTTGAGGGTTTTGGACATTTTGGCTTTTGTATGAGAGATTTGGATGAAATTTGGTGTTTTCATTGTAATAGTTGGAATAAGGGGTACCACTCTTGTATGCTTGGAAAGCATTCACTTGTTCATTTGTTCCCCTACATTCACTTTGGTCATGTCCCAAAGTTCCACAATTCTCACATATCCCACTTGGGATTGATGAGGATGCCGTCATGGCATTAACATGATGCTTTGGTGATTTTGAGACTTCTTCAAGTCTAGCCATTGCTTTTTCAAACTTCAAATTGATTGTGTCAATATGAGCACTAAGTTGAGCACCCAATTGAGTAACGGAGTCCACTTCATGCTTTCCTCCTCTAGTAGCCTTGCGAGGTCTACTATATTGTGAATTATGGACCGCCATTTCCTCAATCTTGTTCCATGTTTGATTGTCATCAACTTCGGTGAACATTCCATTTGATCCCATGTTTAGAATATTCCTTGAATCTTCATATAAACCATTCAAAAATTGTTGTACCAAGAACCATTCGCTAAGTCCATGGTGAGGACATGAGCGACAAATTCCCTTGAACCGCTCCCAAGCTTCATACAAAGATTCTTCATCCCTTTGCTTAAAACCCGTAATTTGAGCTCTTAGCATGTTAGTCTTTTCCGGTGGGTAGAATTTTTTGTAGAAAGCTAGAGCCAACTTCTTCCAAGAATCTATTCCGAGAGTGGCCTTATCAAGGCCCTTCAACCATTGTTTCGCGGTGCCGATTAGAGAAAAAGGAAATAAGACCCATCGAATTTGGTCTTGAGTCACACCGGTTTGAGAGATTGCATCACAATAGTCGCAAAAGGTTTCCATATGAGAATGAGGGTCTTCACTAGGCATCCCCCCAAATTGGCTCCTTTCGACTAATTGGATAAAGGCGGATTTGGCAATAAAATTTCCGGTTAGATGTTGTGGTGTAGGAGTACCATTGGGTAGGTTCTCCTCGGTGGGTACGGAATGTGACGAGAATTTAGGCATTGTAGGTTTATTTTGTGGGGTATTGTGTAATGGGTTCTCCTCTCCTTCTATTGCGAAAGGGTTGATGAACTCAATATTTGGTTGAATAACTTCACTAATACCTCTCAAATTCCTCCTAGCAAGTCTCCTATTGTTCGTCAAGGTTCTTTCAATTTCACGGTCAAAAGGTAACAAATCACCTTGTGAGCTTCTAGACATGCAAAATATCAAACAACTTAAAAACAATTAGAACAAACCTTGAGGAGTTTTACTTCCCCAAGGTGAAGAAAGACACAACTAATAACAATAAAAAGAAATCTAAATCAAGCAAACACCGTCCCCGGCAACGGCGCCATTTTTGATCGGTCCGTTTCGTGTTCACAATTAAAGGTGTGGTCGTTGGGTCACGTCCGAATCAAAACACAATTTATAACTTCACAAACAACTCTACAATTAGTAAAGAGGCAAGTAAAGGTCGGATCCCAAGGGACGGGTATTGAAATAAGATTTCTATTGAAACTAGTGTTGTCTTAGGGGTGTCACAATTTGGGTTGATGTAGAAGGTCACTAACTAAAATAGCAATGGAAATAAACAAGCAAGATGAATTAAAAGAGGTTGTAAACAATTGATAAAAAGCACTAGGGTGTCATGGGATCATAGGGGAGTCATGGGAATTGATCATACAAACATGTTCTCAAATTATAAGCAAGCAATTATTGTTGTGATGGATTGAGTTGGGTTATATCTTACAATCCTAGGAAAGTTTGGGTCCCGGAGCCGAATCGATTAGATTGTACAACACCTACAAGTCGACTTAATCTTCCCTACTCAACAACATGCATGGTATAATGAGACTCGAGTTGGGTTATGTCTTACAAGTCTCATTGAAAAGATAGGAGATGGTGGTAAATGCAAGGATTCATAGGCTTAGCATTTCATCAAATATAACATGTGCATGAGTTGAGATCAAAACAAGCAAGCAAATAAAACATGAAAGCATATTAATTTAAGCATGAATCATTCCCTATGTTGGTTTCCCCTAATCACCCATTAACCCTAGCTAAGAGACTACTAACTCATTATCATGTTGATCATGCTAGCAAGGTTGTCAATCATACCAACAAAATGAAACATGATGAATAAATGAAAGTAATTAACAATAATTAAAAAGGGATTAAGAGAATTATACCTACTAATGATTCCAATAATAAAGCAAAGATAAAAGAAGTACTTGATGCTTGATTGAGAGGTTGTCAATCTCCCAATAATAACCCAAATAATCTTCAATTACCCAAAATAAAGGATGAACAAAAGAGAGATTAAGGAAATAAAACTTGTATTAGAACTTGATTAATTGTTGATTACAAAACTAAAGAGAGATTTGATTGATATTAACTACTCTAATTATTGATAAGAAGAACATGCTCTTCTAATTAGACTAATGGGGTATTTATAGTGGAAATTAGGGGGATGCATTAGGGTTAACTAAGGGCTAAACTAGTAATTACACTTTTTAGATTGAGCAGGGAGGAGCCGGTATTTTTCGAAGGAAGGGCTTCTTTCTTTGTAGCTTGGAGAAGAGGAAGATGCGCTGTAGAGGAATCCGGGCGGATTAGGGTCGGGACGGGCGGATTCTGGCGATGGAACCCGAGCGGATTGGAGATAATCCGGGCGAATTATGGCGGACAAACCCGAGCGTCTTGGTGGAAAACCGCACGGATTGTGCAGTTGGAGGACAGCCGGATTGTGGACAATCCACACGGATTGTACCTCAGCAAGACTTTTTCTTCTTTTCTTCCCTTTTCTTCATAAATTCCTTGGGGATTTCCTTGGGGACTCAAGGATCCTTTCTCAACATTGCTCATCTACTATCATATGTACAAAGCCCTTCTAATCTTGTCTCTCCTTGATTCTTGGTCATTGAATTCGATCAATTTAGTCTCGTTTTGCCATGAAAATGCAAGATTCTTACTCCTTTCCTACCAAGGGATCAAAATCTCAAAGAATATGCAAAACAAAGAACTAAAGATAATAAATGACCCAAATATGCACTAAAAAGCATGGGAACAAGGCTAATTCGGGGGCTAAATATGCGCTAATTATGGTCACATCACTGGGTTTTGAACTTGGTGTTTTGGACTCATGGGTCCTGGTTTTGGACTTGGTGTTTTGGACTTATGGGTCCCGGGCTTTGTACTTGTTAGTCCTGGACTTGGTGTTTTGGAATCATGGGCCCTGTGCTTAGGACTTGTTGGTCCTACACTTGGTGTTCTGGACTCATGGGTCCTGGGATTTGGACTTGTTGATCCTGGACTTGTTGTTTTGGACTCATGGGTCCTAAGCTTTGGACTTGTTGGTCGTGAACTTGGTGTTTTGGACTCATGGGTCTTGGGTTTTGGACTTGGTGTTTTGGACTCATGGGTCCTGGGTTTTGGACTTGGTGTTTTGGACTTATGGGTCCTGGGCTTTGGACTTGTTGGTCCTGGACTTGGTGTTTTGGACTCATGGGTCCTGAGCTTTGGACTTGTTGGTTCTGGACATGGTGTTTTGGACTCATAGGTCCTGGGATTTGGAGTTGGTGTTTTGGATTCATGGGTCATGAGCTTTGGACTTGTTGGACCTGGACTTTGTGTTTTGGACTCATGGGTCCTGGGCTTTGGACTTGTTGGTCCTGTAATTGGTGTTTTAGACTGATGGGTCCTGGGCTTTGACTTGGTGTTTTGGATTCATGGGTCATGGGCTTTGGACTTTTTGGTCTTGGACTTGGTGTTTTGGACTCATGGCTTATGGGCTTTAGACTTGTTGGTCCTAGACTTTGTGTTTTGGACTCATGGGTCCTGGGTTTTGGACTTGGTGTTTTGGACTCATGGGTCCTGGGCTTTGGACTTGTTGGTCCTGGACTGGGTGTTTTGGACTTATGGCTCCTGGGCTTTTGACTTGTTAGTCGTGTACTTGGTATTTTGGACTCATGGGTCCTGGGTTTTAGACTTGGTGTTTTGGACTCATGGGTCCTGGGCTTTGGACTTGTTGGTCCTAGACTGGGTGCTTTGGACTCATGGGTACTTGGCTTTGGACCTGTTGGTCTTGGACTTGGTGTTTTGGACTCATGGGTCCTGGGCTTTGGACTTGGGGTTTTTGACTCATGGGTCCTGGGCTTTGGACTTGGTCCCGGACTTGGTGTTTTGGACTCATGGGTCCTGGGCTTTGGACTTGGTGTTTTAGACTCATGGGTCCTGGGTTTTGGACTTGGTGTTTTCAACTCATGGATCCTGGGCTTTGGAATTGGTGTTTTGGACGCATGGGTCCTGGGCTTTGGACTTGTTTGTCCTGAACATGGTGTTTTGGACTCTTGGGTCCTGGGCTTTGGACTTGTTGGTCGTGGACTTGGTGTTTTGGACTCATGGGTCCTAGGCTTTGGACTTGGTGTTTTGGACTCGGGTCCCGGGTTTTGACTTACTCGTTGGTCCCGGGCTTTGGACTTGGTGTTTTGGACATATGGGTCATGGGCTTTGGACTTGTTGGTCCTTGACTAGGTGTTTTGGACCCATGGGTCCTGAGCTTTGGACTTGTTGGTCCTAGACTTGGTGTTTTGTACTCATGGGTCCTGGGCTTTGGACTTGTTGGTTTCAGACTTGGTGTTTTCGACTCATGGGTCCCGAGCTTTGGACTTGTTGGTCCCGGACATGGTGTTTTGGACTCATGGGTCCTGGGCTTTGGAGTTGGTGTTTTGGATTCATGAGTCATGGGCTTTGGACTTGTTGGTCCTGGACTTGGTGTTTTGGACTTATGGGTTTTGGGCTTTGGACTTGTTGGTCCTGTAATTGGTGTTTTAGACTGATGGGTCCTGGGCTTTGGACTTGGTGTTTTGGATTCATGGGTCATAGGCTTTGGACTTGTTGGTCTTGGACTTGGTGTTTTGGACTCATGGGTCGTGAGCTTTGGACTTGTTAGTCCTGGACTTGGTGTTTTGGACTCATGGGTCCTGGGTTTTGCACTTGGTGTTTTGGACTCATGGGTCCTGGGCATTGGACTTTTTGGTCCTGGACTGGGTGTTTTGGACTCATGGGTCCTGACCTTTGGACTTGTTGGTCGAGGACATGGTGTTTTGGACTCATGGGTCCTGGGCTTTGGACTTGGTGTTTTTGACTCATGGGTCCTGAGCTTTGGACTTGGTCTCGGACTTGGTGTTTTGGACTCATGGGTCCTGAGCTTTTGACTTTTTGGTCCTGGACTTGGTGTTTTGGACTCATGGGTCCTGGGTTTTGGACTTGGTGTTTTGGACTCATGGGTCCTGGGCTTTGGACTTGGTGTTTTGGACTTATGAGTCCTGGGCTTTAGACTTGTTGGTCCTGGACATGGTGTTTTGGACCCATGGGTCCTGGGCTTTGGACTTGGTGTTTTGGACTCATGGGTCCTAGGGTTTGGACTTGTTGGTCCTGGACTTGGTGTTTTAGACTCATGGGTCCTGGGTTTTGGACTTAGTGTTTTGGACTCATGGGTCCTGGGATTTGGAGTTGGTGTTTTGGATTCATGGGTCATGAGCTTTGGACTTGTTGGACCTGGACTTTCTGTTTTGGACTCATGGGTCCTGGGCTTTGGACTTGTTGGTCCTGTAATTGGTGTTTTAGACTGATGGGTCCTGGGCTTTGACTTGGTGTTTTGGATTCATGGGTCATGGGCTTTGGACTTTTTGGTCTTGGACTTGGTGTTTTGGACTCATGGCTTATGGGCTTTAGACTTGTTGGTCCTAGACTTTGTGTTTTGGACTCATGGGTCCTGGGTTTTGGACTTGGTGTTTTGGACTCATGGGTCCTGGGCTTTGGACTTGTTGGTCCTGGACTGGGTGTTTTGGACTCATGGGTCCTGGGCTTTTGACTTGTTAGTCGTGGACTTGGTATTTTGGACTCATGGGTCCTGGGTTTTGGACTTGGTGTTTAGGACTCATCGGTCCTGGGCTTTGGACTTGTTGGTCCTAGACTGGGTGCTTTGGACTCATGGGTCCTCGGCTTTAGACCTGTTGGTCTTGGACTTGATGTTTTGGACTCATGGGTCCTGGGCTTTGGACTTGGGGTTTTTGACTCATGGGTCCTGGGCTTTGGACTTGTTGGTCCTGGACTGGGTGTTTTGGACTCATGGGTCCTGGGCTTTTGACTTGTTAGTCGTGGACTTGGTATTTTGGACTCATGGGTCCTGGGTTTTGGACATGGTGTTTTGGACTCATGGGTCCTAAGCTTTGGACTTGTTGGTCCTGAACTTGGTGTTTTGGACTCATGGGTCTTGGGTTTTGGACTTGGTGTTTTGGACTCATGGGTCCTGGGTTTTGGACTTGGTGTTTTGGACTTATGGGTCCTGGGCTTTGGACTTGTTGGTCCTGGACTTGGTGTTTTGGACTCATGGGTCCTGAGCTTTGGACTTGTTGGTTCTGGACATGGTGTTTTGGACTCATAGGTCCTGGGATTTGGAGTTGGTGTTTTGGATTCATGGGTCATGAGCTTTGGACTTGTTGGACCTGGACTTTGTGTTTTAGACTCATGGGTCCTGGGCTTTGGACTTGTTGGTCCTGTAATTGGTGTTTTAGACTGATGGGTCCTGGGCTTTGACTTGGTGTTTTGGATTCATGGGTCATGGGCTTTGGACTTTTTGGTCTTGGACTTGGTGTTTTGGACTCATGGCTTATGGGCTTTAGACTTGTTGGTCCTAGACTTTGTGTTTTGGACTCATGGGTCCCGGGTTTTGACTTGGTGTTTTGGACTCATGGGTCCGGGCTTTGGACTTGTTGGTCCCTGGACTGGGTGTTTTGGACTCATGGGTCCTGGGCTTTTGACTTGTTAGTCGTGGACTTGGTATTTTGGACTCATGGGTCCTGGGTTTTAGACTTGGTGTTTTGGACTCATGGGTCCTGGGCTTTGGACTTGTTGGTCCTAGACTGGGTGCTTTGGACTCATGGGTCCTCGGCTTTGGACCTGTTGGTCTTGGACTTGGTGTTTTGGACTCATGGGTCCTGGGCTTTGGACTTGGGGTTTTTGACTCATGGGTCCTGGGCTTTGGACTTGGTCCCGGACTTGGTGTTTTGGACTCATGGGTCCTGGTCTTTGGACTTGGTGTTTTAGACTCATGGGTCCTGGGTTTTGGACTTGGTGTTTTCAACTCATGGATCCTGGGCTTTGGAATTGGTGTTTTGGACGCATGGGTCCTGGGCTTTGGACTTGTTTGTCCTGAACATGGTGTTTTGGACTCTTGGGTCCTGGGCTTTGGACTTGTTGGTCGTGGACTTGGTGTTTTGGACTCATGGGTCCTAGGCTTTGGACTTGGTGTTTTGGACTCATGGGTCCTGGGTTTTGGACTTACTGTTGGTCCTGGGCTTTGGACTTGGTGTTTTGGACATATGGGTCCTGGGCTTTGGACTTGTTGGTCCTTGACTAGGTGTTTTGGACCCATGGGTCCTGAGCTTTGGACTTGTTGGTCCTAGACTTGGTGTTTTGTACTCATGGGTCCTGGGCTTTGGACTTGTTGGTTCTGTACTTGGTGTTTTCGACTCATGGGTCCTGAGCTTTGGACTTGTTGGTCCTGGACATGGTGTTTTGGACTCATGGGTCCTGGGCTTTGGAGTTGGTGTTTTGGATTCATGAGTCATGGGCTTTGGACTTGTTGGTCCTGGACTTGGTGTTTTGGACTTATGGGTTTTGGGCTTTGGACTTGTTGGTCCTGTAATTGGTGTTTTAGATCGATGGGTCCGGGCTTTGGACTTGGTGTTTTGGATTCATGGGTCATAGGCTTTGGACTTGTTGGTCTTGGACTTGGTGTTTTGGACTCATGGGTCGTGAGCTTTGGACTTGTTAGTCCTGGACTTGGTGTTTTGGACTCATGGGTCCTGGGTTTTGCACTTGGTGTTTTGGACTCATGGGTCCTGGGCATTGGACTTTTTGGTCCTGGACTGGGTGTTTTGGACTCAGGGGTCCTGACCTTTGGACTTGTTGGTCGAGGACATGGTGTTTTGGACTCATGGGTCCTGGGCTTTGGACTTGGTGTTTTTGACTCATGGGTCCTGAGCTTTGGACTTGGTCTCGGACTTGGTGTTTTGGACTCACGGGTCCGGGCTTTTGACTTTTTGGTCCCTGGACTTGGTGTTTTGGACTCATGGGTCCTGGGTTTTGGACTTGGTGTTTTGGACTCATGGGTCCTGGGCTTTGGACTTGGTGTTTTGGACTTATGAGTCCTGGGCTTTGGACTTGTTGGTCCTGGACATGGTGTTTTGGACCCATGGGTCCTGGGCTTTGGACTTGGTGTTTTGGACTCATGGGTCCTAGGGTTTGGACTTGTTGGTCCTGGACTTGGTGTTTTAGACTCATGGGTCCTGGGTTTTGGACTTAGTGTTTTGGACTCATGGGTCCTGGGATTTGGAGTTGGTGTTTTGGATTCATGGGTCATGAGCTTTGGACTTGTTGGACCTGGACTTTGTGTTTTGGACTCATGGGTCCTGGGCTTTGGACTTGTTGGTTGGTCCAGACTTGGTGTTTTCGACTCACGGGTCCCGAGCTTTGGACTTGTTGGTCCTGGACATGGTGTTTTGGACTCATGGGTCCTGGGCTTTGGAGTTGGTGTTTTGGATTCATGAGTCATGGGCTTTGGACTTGTTGGTCCTGGACTTGGTGTTTTGGACTTATGGGTTTTGGGCTTTGGACTTGTTGGTCCTGTAATTGGTGTTTTAGACTGATGGGTCCTGGGCTTTGGACTTGGTGTTTTGGATTCATGGGTCATAGGCTTTGGACTTGTTGGTCTTGGACTTGGTGTTTTGGACTCATGGGTCCTGAGCTTTGGACTTGTTAGTCCTGGACTTGGTGTTTTGGACTCATGGGTCCCGGGTTTTGACTTGGTGTTTTCAACTCATGGATCCTGGGCTTTGGACTTGGTGTTTTCAACTCATGGATCCTGGGCTTTGGAATTGGTGTTTTGGACGCATGGGTCCTGGGCTTTGGACTTGGTGTTTTAGACTCATGGGTCCTGGGTTTTGGACTTGGTGTTTTCAACTCATGGATCCTGGGCTTTGGAATTGGTGTTTTGGACGCATGGGTCCTGGGCTTTGGACTTGTTTGTCCTGAACTTGGTGTTTTGGACTCTTGGGTCCTGGGCTTTGGACTTGTTGGTCGTGGACTTGGTGTTTTGGACTCATGGGTCCTAGGCTTTGGACTTGGTGTTTTGGACTCATGGGTCCTGGGTTTTGGACTTACTGTTGGTCCTGGGCTTTGGACTTGGTGTTTTGGACATATGGGTCCTGGGCTTTGGACTTGTTGGTCCTTGACTAGGTGTTTTGGACCCATGGGTCCTGAGCTTTGGACTTGTTGGTCCTAGACTTGGTGTTTTGTACTCATGGGTCCTGGGCTTTGGACTTGTTGGTTCTGTACTTGGTGTTTTCGACTCATGGGTCCTGAGCTTTGGACTTGTTGGTCCTGGACATGGTGTTTTGGACTCATGGGTCCTGGGCTTTGGAGTTGGTGTTTTGGATTCATGGGTCATGGGCTTTGGACTTTTTGGTCTTGGACTTGGTGTTTTGGACTCATGGCTTATGGGCTTTAGACTTGTTGGTCCTAGACTTTGTGTTTTGGACTCATGGGTCCTGGGTTTTGGACTTGGTGTTTTGGACTCATGGGTCCTGGGCTTTGGACTTGTTGGTCCTGGACTGGGTGTTTTGGACTCATGGGTCCTGGGCTTTTGACTTGTTAGTCGTGGACTTGGTATTTTGGACTCATGGGTCCTGGGTTTTAGACTTGGTGTTTTGGACTCATGGGTCCTGGGCTTTGGACTTGTTGGTCCTAGACTGGGTGCTTTGGACTCATGGGTCCTCGGCTTTGGACCTGTTGGTCTTGGACTTGGTGTTTTGGACTCATGGGTCCTGGGCTTTGGACTTGGGGTTTTTGACTCATGGGTCCTGGGCTTTGGACTTGGTCCCGGACTTGGTGTTTTGGACTCATGGGTCCTGGGCTTTGGACTTGGTGTTTTAGACTCATGGGTCCTGGGTTTTGGACTTGGTGTTTTCAACTCATGGATCCTGGGCTTTGGAATTGGTGTTTTGGACGCATGGGTCCTGGGCTTTGGACTTGTTTGTCCTGAACATGGTGTTTTGGACTCTTGGGTCCTGGGCTTTGGACTTGTTGGTCGTGGACTTGGTGTTTTGGACTCATGGGTCCTAGGCTTTGGACTTGGTGTTTTGGACTCATGGGTCCCGGGTTTTGACTTTTGTTGGTCCTGGGCTTTGGACTTGGTGTTTTGGACATATGGGTCCTGGGCTTTGGACTTGTTGGTCCTTGACTAGGTGTTTTGGACCCATGAGTCCTGAGCTTTGGACTTGTTGGTCCTAGACTTGGTGTTTTGTACTCATGGGTCCTGGGCTTTGGACTTGTTGGTTCTGTACTTGGTGTTTTCGAATCATGGGTCCTGAGCTTTGGACTTGTTGGTCCTGGACATGGTGTTTTGGACTCATGGGTCCTGGGCTTTGGAGTTGGTGTTTTGGATTCATGAGTCATGGGCTTTGGACTTGTTGGTCCTGGACTTGGTGTTTTGGACTTATGGGTTTTGGGCTTTGGACTTGTTGGTCCTGTAATTGGTGTTTTAGACTGATGGGTCCTGGGCTTTGGACTTGGTGTTTTGGATTCATGGGTCATAGGCTTTGGACTTGTTGGTCTTGGACTTGGTGTTTTGGACTCATGGGTCGTGAGCTTTGGACTTGTTAGTCCTGGACTTGGTGTTTTGGACTCATGGGTCCCGGGTTTTGACTTGGTGTTTTGGACTCATGGGTCCTGGGCATTGGACTTTTTGGTCCTGGACTGGGTGTTTTGGACTCATGGGTCCTGACCTTTGGACTTGTTGGTCGAGGACATGGTGTTTTGGACTCATGGGTCCTGGGCTTTGGACTTGGTGTTTTTGACTCATGGGTCCTGAGCTTTGGACTTGGTCTCGGACTTGGTGTTTTGGACTCATGGGTCCTGGGCTTTTGACTTTTTGGTCCTGGACTTGGTGTTTTGGACTCATGGGTCCTGGGTTTTGGACTTGGTGTTTTGGACTCATGGGTCCTGGGCTTTGGACTTGGTGTTTTGGACTTATGAGTCCTGGGCTTTGGACTTGTTGGTCCCGGACATGGTGTTTTGGACCCATGGGTCCCGGGCTTTGACTTGGTGTTTTGGACTCATGGGTCCTAGGGTTTGGACTTGTTGGTCCTGGACTTGGTGTTTTAGACTCATGGGTCCTGGGTTTTGGACTTAGTGTTTTGGACTCATGGGTCCTGGGATTTGGAGTTGGTGTTTTGGATTCATGGGTCATGAGCTTTGGACTTGTTGGACCTGGACTTTGTGTTTTGGACTCATGGGTCCTGGGCTTTGGACTTGTTGGTTCAGACTTGGTGTTTTCGACTCACGGGTCCCGAGCTTTGGACTTGTTGGTCCTGGACTTGGTGTTTTGGACTCATGGGTCCTGGGCTTTGGAGTTGGTGTTTTGGATTCATGAGTCATGGGCTTTGGACTTGTTGGTCCTGGACTTGGTGTTTTGGACTTATGGGTTTTGGGCTTTGGACTTGTTGGTCCTGTAATTGGTGTTTTAGACTGATGGGTCCTGGGCTTTGGACTTGGTGTTTTGGATTCATGGGTCATAGGCTTTGGACTTGTTGGTCTTGGACTTGGTGTTTTGGACTCATGGGTCCTGAGCTTTGGACTTGTTAGTCCTGGACTTGGTGTTTTGGACTCATGGGTCCTGGGTTTTGGACTTGGTGTTTTCAACTCATGGATCCTGGGCTTTGGACTTGGTGTTTTCAACTCATGGATCCTGGGCTTTGGAATTGGTGTTTTGGACGCATGGGTCCTGGGCTTTGGACTTGGTGTTTTAGACTCATGGGTCCTGGGTTTTGGACTTGGTGTTTTCAACTCATGGATCCTGGGCTTTGGAATTGGTGTTTTGGACGCATGGGTCCTGGGCTTTGGACTTGTTTGTCCTGAACTTGGTGTTTTGGACTCTTGGGTCCTGGGCTTTGGACTTGTTGGTCGTGGACTTGGTGTTTTGGACTCATGGGTCCTAGGCTTTGGACTTGGTGTTTTGGACTCATGGGTCCTGGGTTTTGGACTTACTGTTGGTCCTGGGCTTTGGACTTGGTGTTTTGGACATATGGGTCCTGGGCTTTGGACTTGTTGGTCCTTGACTAGGTGTTTTGGACCCATGGGTCCTGAGCTTTGGACTTGTTGGTCCTAGACTTGGTGTTTTGTACTCATGGGTCCTGGGCTTTGGACTTGTTGGTTCTGTACTTGGTGTTTTCGACTCATGGGTCCTGAGCTTTGGACTTGTTGGTCCTGGACATGGTGTTTTGGACTCATGGGTCCTGGGCTTTGGAGTTGGTGTTTTGGATTCATGAGTCATGGGCTTTGGACTTGTTGGTCCTGGACTTGGTGTTTTGGACTTATGGGTTTTGGGCTTTGGACTTGTTGGTCCTGTAATTGGTGTTTTAGACTGATGGGTCCTGGGCTTTGACTTGGTGTTTTGGATTCATGGGTCATGGGCTTTGGACTTTTTGGTCTTGGACTTGGTGTTTTGGACTCATGGCTTATGGGCTTTAGACTTGTTGGTCCTAGACTTTGTGTTTTGGACTCATGGGTCCAGGGTTTTGGACTTGGTGTTTTGGACTCATGGGTCCTGGGCTTTGGACTTGTTGGTCCTGGACTGGGTGTTTTGGACTCATGGGTCCTGGGCTTTTGACTTGTTAGTCGTGGACTTGGTATTTTGGACTCATGGGTCCTGGGTTTTGGACTTGGTGTTTTGGACTCATGGGTCCTGGGCTTTGGACTTGTTGGTCCGAGACTGGGTGCTTTGGACTCATGGGTCCTCGGCTTTGGACCTGTTGGTCTTGGACTTGGTGTTTTGGACTCATGGGTCCTGGGCTTTGGACTTGGGGTTTTTGACTCATGGGTCCTGGGCTTTGGACTTGTTGGTCCTGGACTGGGTGTTTTGGACTCATGGGTCCTGGGCTTTTGACTTGTTAGTCGTGGACTTGGTATTTTGGACTCATGGGTCCTGGGTTTTGGACTTGGTGTTTTGGACTCATGGGTCCTAAGCTTTGGACTTGTTGGTCCTGAACTTGGTGTTTTGGACTCATGGGTCTTGGGTTTTGGACTTGGTGTTTTGGACTCATGGGTCCTGGGTTTTGGACTTGGTGTTTTGGACTTATGGGTCCTGGGCTTTGGACTTGTTGGTCCTGGACTTGGTGTTTTGGACTCATGGGTCCTGAGCTTTGGACTTGTTGGTTCTGGACATGGTGTTTTGGACTCATAGGTCCTGGGATTTGGAGTTGGTGTTTTGGATTCATGGGTCATGAGCTTTGGACTTGTTGGACCTGGACTTTGTGTTTTGGACTCATGGGTCCTGGGATTTGGACTTGTTGGTCCTGTAATTGGTGTTTTAGACTGATGGGTCCTGGGCTTTGACTTGGTGTTTTGGATTCATGGGTCATGGGCTTTGGACTTTTTGGTCTTGGACTTGGTGTTTTGGACTCATGGCTTATGGGCTTTAGACTTGTTGGTCCTAGACTTTGTGTTTTGGACTCATGGGTCCTGGGTTTTGGACTTGGTGTTTTGGACTCATGGGTCCTGGGCTTTGGACTTGTTGGTCCTGGACTGGGTGTTTTGGACTCATGGGTCCTGGGCTTTTGACTTTTTGGTCCTGGACTTGGTGTTTTGGACTCATGGGTCCTGGGTTTTGGACTTGGTGTTTTGGACTCATGGGTCCTGGGCTTTGGACTTGGTGTTTTGGACTTATGAGTCCTGGGCTTTGGACTTGTTGGTCCTGGACATGGTGTTTTGGACCCATGGGTCCTGGGCTTTGGACTTGGTGTTTTGGACTCATGGGTCCTAGGGTTTGGACTTGTTGGTCCTGGACTTGGTGTTTTAGACTCATGGGTCCTGGGTTTTGGACTTAGTGTTTTGGACTCATGGGTCCTGGGATTTGGAGTTGGTGTTTTGGATTCATGGGTCATGAGCTTTGGACTTGTTGGACCTGGACTTTGTGTTTTGGACTCATGGGTCCTGGGCTTTGGACTTGTTGGTTCTGTACTTGGTGTTTTCGACTCATGGGTCCTGAGCTTTGGACTTGTTGGTCCTGGACATGGTGTTTTGGACTCATGGGTCCTGGGCTTTGGAGTTGGTGTTTTGGATTCATGAGTCATGGACTTTGGACTTGTTGGTCCTGGACTTGGTGTTTTGGACTTATGGGTTTTGGGCTTTGGACTTGTTGGTCCTGTAATTGGTGTTTTAGACTGATGGGTCCTGGGCTTTGGACTTGGTGTTTTGGATTCATGGGTCATAGGCTTTGGACTTGTTGGTCTTGGACTTGGTGTTTTGGACTCATGGGTCCTGAGCTTTGGACTTGTTAGTCCTGGACTTGGTGTTTTGGACTCATGGGTCCTGGGTTTTGGACTTGGTGTTTTCAACTCATGGATCCTGGGCTTTGGACTTGGTGTTTTCAACTCATGGATCCTGGGCTTTGGAATTGGTGTTTTGGACGCATGGGTCCTGGGCTTTGGACTTGGTGTTTTAGACTCATGGGTCCTGGGTTTTGGACTTGGTGTTTTCAACTCATGGATCCCGGGCTTTGAATTGGTGTTTTGGACGCATGGGTCCTGGGCTTTGGACTTGTTTGTCCTGAACTTGGTGTTTTGGACTCTTGGGTCCTGGGCTTTGGACTTGTTGGTCGTGGACTTGGTGTTTTGGACTCATGGGTCCTAGGCTTTGGACTTGGTGTTTTGGACTCATGGGTCCTGGGTTTTGGACTTACTTTTGGTCCTGGGCTTTGGACTTGGTGTTTTGGACATATGGGTCCTGGGCTTTGGACTTGTTGGTCCTTGACTAGGTGTTTTGGACCCATGGGTCCTGAGCTTTGGACTTGTTGGTCCTAGACTTGGTGTTTTGTACTCATGGGTCCTGGGCTTTGGACTTGTTGGTTCTGTACTTGGTGTTTTCGACTCATGGGTCCTGAGCTTTGGACTTGTTGGTCCTGGACATGGTGTTTTGGACTCATGGGTCCTGGGCTTTGGAGTTGGTGTTTTGGATTCATGAGTCATGGGCTTTGGACTTGTTGGTCCTGGACATGGTGTTTTGGACTTATGGGTTTTGGGCTTTGGACTTGTTGGTCCTGTAATTGGTGTTTTAGACTGATGGGTCCTGGGCTTTGACTTGGTGTTTTGGATTCATGGGTCATGGGCTTTGGACTTTTTGGTCTTGGACTTGGTGTTTTGGACTCATGGCTTATGGGCTTTAGACTTGTTGGTCCTAGACTTTGTGTTTTGGACTCATGGGTCCAGGGTTTTGGACTTGGTGTTTTGGACTCATGGGTCCTGGGCTTTGGACTTGTTGGTCCCTGGACTGGGTGTTTTGGACTCATGGGTCCGGGCTTTTGACTTGTTAGTCGTGGACTTGGTATTTTGGACTCATGGGTCCGGGTTTGACTTGGTGTTTTGGACTCATGGGTCCCGGGCTTTGGACTTGTTGGTCCGAGACTGGGTGCTTTGGACTCATGGGTCCTCGGCTTTGGACCTGTTGGTCTTGGACTTGGTGTTTTGGACTCATGGGTCCTGGGCTTTGGACTTGGGGTTTTTGACTCATGGGTCCTGGGCTTTGGACTTGTTGGTCCTGGACTGGGTGTTTTGGACTCATGGGTCTTGGGCTTTTGACTTGTTAGTCGTGGACTTGGTATTTTGGACTCATGGGTCCTGGGTTTTGGACTTGGTGTTTTGGACTCATGGGTCCTAAGCTTTGGACTTGTTGGTCCTGAACTTGGTGTTTTGGACTCATGGGTCTTGGGTTTTGGACTTGGTGTTTTGGACTCATGGGTCCCGGGTTTTGACTTGGTGTTTTGGACTTATGGGTCCTGGGCTTTGGACTTGTTGGTCCTGGACTTGGTGTTTTGGACTCATGGGTCCTGAGCTTTGGACTTGTTGGTTCTGGACATGGTGTTTTGGACTCATAGGTCCTGGGATTTGGAGTTGGTGTTTTGGATTCATGGGTCATGAGCTTTGGACTTGTTGGACCTGGACTTTGTGTTTTGGACTCATGGGTCCTGGGATTTGGACTTGTTGGTCCTGTAATTGGTGTTTTAGACTGATGGGTCCTGGGCTTTGACTTGGTGTTTTGGATTCACGGGTCATGGGCTTTGGACTTTTGGTCTTGGACTTGGTGTTTTGGACTCATGGCTTATGGGCTTTAGACTTGTTGGTCCTAGACTTTGTGTTTTGGACTCATGGGTCCTGGGTTTTGGACTTGGTGTTTTGGACTCATGGGTCCAGGGCTTTGGACTTGTTGGTCCCGGATCGGGTGTTTTGGACTCATGGGTCCGGGCTTTGACTTGTTAGTCGTGGACTTGGTATTTTGGACTCATGGGTCCTGGGTTTTAGACTTGGTGTTTTGGACTCATGGGTCCCGGGCTTTGACTTGTTGGTCCTGATCGGGTGCTTTGGACTCATGGGTCCTCGGCTTTTGACCCGTTGGTCTTGGACTTGGTGTTTTGGACTCATGGGTCCCGGGCTTTGGACTTGGGGTTTTGACTCATGGGTCTGGGCTTTGGACTTGGTCCGGACTTGGTGTTTTGGACTCATGGGTCCCGGGCTTTGACTTGGTGTTTTAGACTCATGGGTCCGGGTTTTGGACTTGGTGTTTTCAACTCATGGATCCCGGCTTTGAATTGGTGTTTTGGACGCATGGGTCCCGGGCTTTGGACTTGTTTGTCCTGAACATGGTGTTTTGGACTCTTGGGTCCTGGGCTTTGGACTTGTTGGTCGTGGACTTGGTGTTTTGGACTCATGGGTCCTAGGCTTTGGACTTGGTGTTTTGGACTCATGGGTCCTGGGCTTTGGACCATCGTTGGTCCCGGGCTTTGGACTTGGTGTTTTGGACATATGGGTCCCGGGCTTTGGACTTGTTGGTCCTCGACTAGGTGTTTTGGACCCACGGGTCCCGAGCTTTGGACTTGTTGGTCCTAGACTTGGTGTTTTGTACTCACGGGTCCCGGGCTTTGGACTTGTTGGTTCAGACTTGGTGTTTTCGACTCACGGGTCCCGAGCTTTGGACTTGTTGGTCCCGGACATGGTGTTTTGACTCATGGGTCCTGGGCTTTGGAGTTGGTGTTTTGGATTCATGAGTCATGGGCTTTGGACTTGTTGGTCCTGGACTTGGTGTTTTGGACTTATGGGTTTTGGGCTTTGGACTTGTTGGTCCTGTAATTGGTGTTTTAGACTGATGGGTCCTGGGCTTTGGACTTGGTGTTTTGGATTCATGGGTCATAGGCTTTGGACTTGTTGGTCTTGGACTTGGTGTTTTGGACTCATGGGTCGTGAGCTTTGGACTTGTTAGTCCTGGACTTGGTGTTTTGGACTCATGGGTCCTGGGTTTTGCACTTGGTGTTTTGGACTCATGGGTCCTGGGCATTGGACTTTTGGTCTGGTGGGTGTTTTGGACTCAGGGGTCCTGACCTTTGGACTTGTTGGTCGAGGACATGGTGTTTTGGACTCATGGGTCCTGGGCTTTGGACTTGGTGTTTTTGACTCATGGGTCCTGAGCTTTGGACTTGGTCTCGGACTTGGTGTTTTGGACTCATGGGTCCTGGGCTTTTGACTTTTTGGTCCTTGACTTGGTGTTTTGGACTCATGGGTCCTGGGTTTTGGACTTGGTGTTTTGGACTCATGGGTCCTGGGCTTTGGACTTGGTGTTTTGGACTTATGAGTCCTGGGCTTTGGACTTGTTGGTCCTGGACATGGTGTTTTGGACCCATGGGTCCTGGGCTTTGGACTTGGTGTTTTGGACTCATGGGTCCTAGGGTTTGGACTTGTTGGTCCTGGACTTGGTGTTTTAGACTCATGGGTCCTGGGTTTTGGACTTAGTGTTTTGGACTCATGGGTCCTGGGATTTGGAGTTGGTGTTTTGGATTCATGGGTCATGAGCTTTGGACTTGTTGGACCTGGACTTTGTGTTTTGGACTCATGGGTCCTGGGCCTTGGACTTGTTGGTTCCAGACTTGGTGTTTTCGACTCATGGGTCCCGAGCTTTGACTTGTTGGTCCTGGACATGGTGTTTTGGACTCATGGGTCCCGGGCTTTGAGTTGGTGTTTTGGATTCATGAGTCATGGGCTTTGGACTTGTTGGTCCTGGACTTGGTGTTTTGGACTTATGGGTTTTGGGCTTTGGACTTGTTGGTCCTGTAATTGGTGTTTTAGACTGATGGGTCCTGGGCTTTGGACTTGGTGTTTTGGATTCATGGGTCATAGGCTTTGGACTTGTTGGTCTTGGACTTGGTGTTTTGGACTCATGGGTCCTGAGCTTTGGACTTGTTAGTCCTGGACTTGGTGTTTTGGACTCATGGGTCCCGGGTTTTGACTTGGTGTTTTCAACTCATGGATCCCGGGCTTTGACTTGGTGTTTTCAACTCATGGATCCTGGGCTTTGGAATTGGTGTTTTGGACGCACGGGTCCCGGGCTTTGACTTGGTGTTTTAGACTCATGGGTCCTGGGTTTTGACTTGGTGTTTTCAACTCATGGATCCCGGGCTTTTGAATTGGTGTTTTGGACGCACGGGTCCTGGGCTTTGGACTTGTTTGTCCTGAACTTGGTGTTTTGGACTCTTGGGTCCTGGGCTTTGGACTTGTTGGTCGTGGACTTGGTGTTTTGGACTCATGGGTCCTAGGCTTTGGACTTGGTGTTTTGACTCACGGGTCCCGGGTTTTGACTTACCGTTGGTCCCGGGCTTTGACTTGGTGTTTTGGACATATGGGTCCCGGGCTTTGGACTTGTTGGTCCTTGACTAGGTGTTTTGGACCCATGGGTCCTGAGCTTTGGACTTGTTGGTCCTAGACTTGGTGTTTTGTACTCACGGGTCCGGGCTTTGGACTTGTTGGTTCTCAGTACTTGGTGTTTTCGACTCACGGGTCCCGAGCTTTGACTTGTTGGTCCCGGACATGGTGTTTTGGACTCATGGGTCCCGGGCTTGGAGTTGGTGTTTTGGATTCATGAGTCAGCGGGCTTTGGACTTGTTGGTCCTGGGACTTGGTGTTTTGGACTTACGGGTTTTGGGCTTTGGACTTGTTGGTCCTGTAATTGGTGTTTTAGATCGATGGGTCCCGGGCTTTGACTTGGTGTTTTGGATTCATGGGTCATGGGCTTTGGACTTTTGGTCTTGGACTTGGTGTTTTGGACTCATGGCTTATGGGCTTTAGACTTGTTGGTCCTAGACTTTGTGTTTTGGACTCATGGGTCCGTGGTTTTGGACTTGGTGTTTTGGACTCACGGGTCCGGGCTTTGGACTTGTTGGTCCCGGATCGGGTGTTTTGGACTCATGGGTCCTGGGCTTTTGACTTGTTAGTCGTGGACTTGGTATTTTGGACTCATGGGTCCCGGGTTTTTGACTTGGTGTTTTGGACTCACGGGTCCCGGGCTTTGACTTGTTGGTCCGAGACCGGGTGCTTTGGACTCATGGGTCCTCGGCTTTGGACCGTTGGTCTTGGACTTGGTGTTTTGGACTCATGGGTCCCGGGCTTTGACTTGGGGTTTTGACTCATGGGTCCCGGGCTTTGGACTTGTTGGTCCCGGGATCGGGTGTTTTGGACTCATGGGTCCCGGGCTTTTGACTTGTTAGTCGTGGACTTGGTATTTTTGACTCATGGGTCCTGGGTTTTGGACTTGGTGTTTTGGACTCATGGGTCCTAAGCTTTGGACTTGTTGGTCCTGAACTTGGTGTTTTGGACTCATGGGTCTTGGGTTTTGGACTTGGTGTTTTTGACTCATGGGTCCCGGGTTTTGACTTGGTGTTTTGGACTTACGGGTCCCGGGCTTTGACTTGTTGGTCCTGGACTTGGTGTTTTGGACTCACGGGTCCCGAGCTTTGACTTGTTGGTTTCGGGACATGGTGTTTTGGACTCATAGGTCCCGGGATTTGGAGTTGGTGTTTTGGATTCATGGGTCATGAGCTTTGGACTTGTTGGACCTGGACTTTGTGTTTTGGACTCACGGGTCCCGGGATTTGACTTGTTGGTCCCGTAATGGTGGTGTTTTAGATCGATGGGTCCGGGCTTTGACTTGGTGTTTTGGACTCATGGGTCCGGGCTTTGACTTGGGGTTTTTGACTCATGGGTCCGGGCTTTTGACTTGGTCCGGACTTGGTGTTTTGGACTCACGGGTCCTGGTCTTTGACTTGGTGTTTTAGACTCACGGGTCCCGGGTTTTGACTTGGTGTTTTCAACTCATGGATCCCGGGCTTTGGAATTGGTGTTTTGGACGCATGGGTCCCGGGCTTTGGACTTGTTTATCCCGAACATGGTGTTTTGGACTCTTGGGTCCCGGGCTTTGACTTGTTGGTCGTGGACTTGGTGTTTTGGACTCATGGGTCCTAGGCTTTGGACTTGGTGTTTTGGACTCATGGGTCCTGGGGTTTTGACTTACCGTTGGTCCCGGGCTTTGACTTGGTGTTTTGGACATACGGGTCCGGGCTTTGGACTTGTTGGTCCTGACTAGGTGTTTTGGACCCCATGGGTCCCGAGCTTTGGACTTGTTGGTCCTAGACTTGGTGTTTTGTACTCACGGGTCCCGGGCTTTGGACTTGTTGGTTCGTACTTGGTGTTTTCGACTCACGGGTCCCGAGCTTTGACTTGTTGGTCCTGGACATGGTGTTTTGGACTCATGGGTCCTGGGCTTTGGAGTTGGTGTTTTGGATTCATGAGTCATGGGCTTTGGACTTGTTGGTCCTGGACTTGGTGTTTTGGACTTATGGGTTTTGGGCTTTGGACTTGTTGGTCCTGTAATTGGTGTTTTAGACTGATGGGTCCTGGGCTTTGGACTTGGTGTTTTGGATTCATGGGTCATAGGCTTTGGACTTGTTGGTCTTGGACTTGGTGTTTTGGACTCATGGGTCGTGAGCTTTGGACTTGTTAGTCCTGGACTTGGTGTTTTGGACTCATGGGTCCTGGGTTTTGCACTTGGTGTTTTGGACTCATGGGTCCTGGGCATTGGACTTTTTGGTCCTGGACTGGGTGTTTTGGACTCATGGGTCCTGACCTTTGGACTTGTTGGTCGAGGACATGGTGTTTTGGACTCATGGGTCCTGGGCTTTGGACTTGGTGTTTTTGACTCATGGGTCCTGAGCTTTGGACTTGGTCTTGGACTTGGTGTTTTGGACTCATGGGTCCCCGGGCTTTTGACTTTTGGTCCTGGACTTGGTGTTTTGGACTCGGGTCCTGGGTTTTGACTTGGTGTTTTGGACTCATGGGTCCTGGGCTTTGGACTTAGTGTTTTGGACTTATGAGTCCTGGGCTTTGGACTTGTTGGTCCTGGACATGGTGTTTTGGACCCATGGGTCCTGGGCTTTGGACTTGGTATTTTGGACTCATGGGTCCTAGGGTTTGGACTTGTTGGTCCTGGACTTGGTGTTTTAGACTCATGGGTCCTGGGTTTTGGACTTAGTGTTTTGGACTCATGGGTCCTGGGATTTGGAGTTGGTGTTTTGGATTCATGGGTCATGAGCTTTGGACTTGTTGGACCTGGACTTTGTGTTTTGGACTCATGGGTCCTGGGCTTTGGACTTGTTGGTCCTGTAATTGGTGTTTTAGACTAATGGGTCCTGGGCTTTGACTTGGTGTTTTGGATTCATGGGTCATGGGCTTTGGACTTTTTGGTCTTGGACTTGGTGTTTTGGACTCATGGCTTATGGGCTTTAGACTTGTTGGTCCTAGACTTTGTGTTTTGGACTCATGGGTCCTGGGTTTTGGACTTGGTGTTTTGAACTCATGGGTCCTGGGCTTTGGACTTGTTGGTCCTGGACTGGGTGTTTTGGACTCATGGGTCCTGGGCTTTTGACTTGTTAGTCGTGGACTTGGTATTTTGGACTCATGGGTCCTGGGTTTTGGACTTGGTGTTTTGGACTCATGGGTCCTGGGCTTTGGACTTGTTGGTCCTAGACTGGGTGCTTTGGACTCATGGGTCCTCTACTTTGGACCTGTTGGTCTTGGACTTGGTGTTTTGGACTCATGGGTCCTGGGCTTTGGACTTGGGGTTTTTGACTCATGGGTCCTGGGCTTTGGACTTGTTCCCGGACTTGGTGTTTTGGACTCATGGGTCATGGGCTTTGGACTTGGTGTTTTAGACTCATGGGTCCTGGGTTTTGGACTTGGTGTTTTCAACTCATGGATCCGGGCTTTGAATTGGTGTTTTGGACGCACGGGTCCTGGGCTTTGACTTGGTGTTTTAGACTCACGGGTCCTGGGGTTTTGACTTGGTGTTTTCAACTCATGGATCCTGGGCTTTGGAATTGGTGTTTTGGACGCATGGGTCCTGGGCTTTGGACTTGTTTGTCCTGAACTTGGTGTTTTGGACTCTTGGGTCCTGGGCTTTGGACTTGTTGGTCGTGGACTTGGTGTTTTGGACTCATGGGTCCTAGGCTTTGGACTTGGTGTTTTGGACTCATGGGTCCCGGGTTTTGACTTACCGTTGGTCCCGGGCTTTGACTTGGTGTTTTGGACATATGGGTCGGGCTTTGGACTTGTTGGTCCTTGACTAGGTGTTTTGGACCCATGGGTCCTGAGCTTTGGACTTGTTGGTCCTAGACTTGGTGTTTTGGACTCATGGGTCCTGGGCTTTGGACTTGTTGGTTCTGTACTTGGTGTTTTCGACTCATGGGTCCTGAGCTTTGGACTTGTTGGTCCTGGACATGGTGTTTTGGACTCATGGGTCCTGGGCTTTGGAGTTGGTGTTTTGGATTCATGAGTCATGGGCTTTGGACTTGTTGGTCCTGGACTTGGTGTTTTGGACTTATGGGTTTTGGGCTTTGGACTTGTTGGTCCTGTAATTGGTGTTTTAGACTGATGGGTCCTGGGCTTTGGACTTGGTGTTTTGGATTCATGGGTCATAGGCTTTGGACTTGTTGGTCTTGGACTTGGTGTTTTGGACTCACGGGTCCCGAGCTTTGACTTGTTAGTCCTGGACTTGGTGTTTTGACTCATGGGTCCGGGTTTTGACTTGGTGTTTTGGACTCATGGGTCCCGGGCATTGGACTTTTTGGTCCCGGATCGGGTGTTTTGGACTCATGGGTCCCGACCTTTGGACTTGTTGGTCGAGGACATGGTGTTTTGGACTCATGGGTCCCGGGCTTTGACTTGGTGTTTTTGACTCACGGGTCCCGAGCTTTGGACTTGGTCTCGGACTTGGTGATTTGGACTCACGGGTCCCGGGCTTTTGACTTTTTGGTCCTGGACTTGGTGTTTTGGACTCATGGGTCCTGGGTTTTGGACTTGGTGTTTTGGACTCATGGGTCCTGGGCTTTGGACTTGGTGTTTTGGACTTATGAGTCCTGGGCTTTGGACTTGTTGGTCCTGGACATGGTGTTTTGGACCCATGGGTCCTGGGCTTTGGACTTGGTGTTTTGGACTCATGGGTCCTAGGGTTTGGACTTGTTGGTCCTGGACTTGGTGTTTTAGACTCATGGGTCCTGGGTTTTGGACTTGGTGTTTTGGACTCATGGGTCCTGGGCTTTGGATTTGTTGGTCCTAGACTTGGTGTTTTGGACTCATGGGTCCTGGGTTTTGGATTTGGTGTTTTGGACTGATGGGTCCTCGGTTTTGGACTTGGTGTTTACAACTCATGGATCCTGGGCTTTGGACTTGGTGTTTTGGACGCATGGGTCCTGCATGCGCTTTGGACTTGTTTGTCCTGTACTTAGTGTTTTGGACTCATGGGTCCTGGGCGTTTGACTTGTTTGTCCTGGACTTGGTGTTTTGGACTCATGGGTCCTGGGCTTTGGACTTGTTGGTCCTGGACTTGGTGTTTTGGACTCATGGTTCCTAGATTTTGGACTTGGTGTTTTGGACTTATGGGTCCTGGGCTTTGGATTTGTTGGTCCTGGGCTTGGTGTTTTGGACTCATGGGTCCTGGGCTTTGGACTTGTTGGACTAATGGTTCCTAGGTTTTGGACTTGGTGTTTTGGACTCATGGGTCCTGGGCTTTGGACTTGTTGGTCCTGGACTTGGTGTTTTGGACTCATGATTCCTGGGCTTTAGACTTGTTTGTCCTGAACTTGGTGTTTTGGACTTGTTGGTCCTGGACTTGGTGTTTTGGACTCATGGGTCCTGAGCTTTGGACTTGTTGGTCCTGAACTTGGTGTTTTGGAGTCTTGGGTCCTGAGCTTTGGACTTGTTGGTCCTGGACTTGGTGTTTTGGACTCATGGGTCCCGGGTTTTGACTTGGTGTTTTGGAATCACGGGTCCGGGCTTTGACTTGTTGGTCCCGGACGTGGTGTTTTGGACTCACGGGTCCGGGCTTTGGACTTGTTGGTCTCAGACTTGGTGTTTTCGACTCACGGGTCCCGAGCTTTGACTTGTTGGTCCTGGACATGGTGTTTTGGACTCATGGGTCCCGGGCTTTGAGTTGGTGTTTTGGATTCATGAGTCATGGGCTTTGGACTTGTTGGTCCTGGACTTGGTGTTTTGGACTTATGGGTTTTGGGCTTTGGACTTGTTGGTCCTGTAATTGGTGTTTTAGATCGATGGGTCCTGGGCTTTGACTTGGTGTTTTGGATTCACGGGTCATAGGCTTTGGACTTGTTGGTCTTGGACTTGGTGTTTTGGACTCATGGGTCCTGAGCTTTGGACTTGTTAGTCCTGGACTTGGTGTTTTGGACTCATGGGTCCCGGGTTTTGACTTGGTGTTTTGGACTCACGGGTCCGGGGCATTGGACTTTTGGTCCCTGGGATCGGGTGTTTTGGACTCATGGGTCCCGACCTTTGGACTTGTTGGTCGAGGACATGGTGTTTTGGACTCATGGGTCCCGGGCTTTGACTTGGTGTTTTTGACTCATGGGTCCCGAGCTTTGGACTTGGTCTCGGACTTGGTGATTTGGACTCACGGGTCCGGGCTTTTGACTTTTTGGTCCTGGACTTGGTGTTTTGGACTCACGGGTCCCGGGTTTTGACTTGGTGTTTTGGACTCATGGGTCCCGGGCTTGACTTGGTGTTTTGGACTTATGAGTCCGGGCTTTGACTTGTTGGTCCTGGACATGGTGTTTTGGACCCATGGGTCCTGGGCTTTGGACTTGGTGTTTTGGACTCATGGGTCCTAGGGTTTGGACTTGTTGGTCCTGGACTTGGTGTTTTAGACTCATGGGTCCTGGGTTTTGGACTTGGTGTTTTGGACTCATGGGTCCTGGGCTTTGGATTTGTTGGTCCTAGACTTGGTGTTTTGGACTCACGGGTCCCGGGTTTTGATTTGGTGTTTTGGACCTGATGGGTCCTCGGTTTTGACTTGGTGTTTACAACTCATGGATCCTGGGCTTTGGACTTGGTGTTTTGGACGCATGGGTCCTGCATGCGCTTTGGACTTGTTTGTCCTGTACTTAGTGTTTTGGACTCATGGGTCCTGGGCGTTTGACTTGTTTGTCCTGGACTTGGTGTTTTGGACTCATGGGTCCTGGGCTTTGGACTTGTTGGTCCTGGACTTGGTGTTTTGGACTCATGGTTCCTAGATTTTGGACTTGGTGTTTTGGACTTATGGGTCCGGGCTTTGGATTGTTGTTGGTCCGGGCTTGGTGTTTTGGACTCATGGGTCCTGGGCTTTGGACTTGTTGGACTAATGGTTCCTAGGTTTTGGACTTGGTGTTTTGGACTCATGGGTCCTGGGCTTTGGACTTGTTGGTCCTGGACTTGGTGTTTTGACTCATGATTCCCGGGCTTTAGACTTGTTTGTCCCGAACTTGGGTGTTTTGGACTTGTTGGTCCTGGACTTGGTGTTTTGGACTCATGGGTCCTGAGCTTTGGACTTGTTGGTCCCGAACTTGGTGTTTTGGAGTCTGGGTCCCGAGCTTTGACTTGTTGGTCCCGGACTTGGTGTTTTGACTCATGGGTCCCGGGTTTTGACTTGGTGTTTTGGAATCATGGGTCCCGGGCTTTGGACTTGTTGGTCCCGGACGTGGTGTTTTGGACTCACGGGTCCCGGGCTTTTGACTTGTTGGTTCTCAGACTTGGTGTTTTCGACTCACGGTCCCGAGCTTTGGACTTGTTGGTCCCGGACATGGTGTTTTGGACTCATGGGTCCCGGGCTTTGGAGTTGGTGTTTTGGATTCATGAGTCATGGGCTTTGACTTGTTGGTCCCGGACTTGGTGTTTTTGGACTTATGGGTTTTGGGCTTTGGACTTGTTGGTCCTGTAATTGGTGTTTTAGACTGATGGGTCCTGGGCTTTGGACTTGGTGTTTTGGATTCATGGGTCATAGGCTTTGGACTTGTTGGTCTTGGACTTGGTGTTTTGGACTCATGGGTCCTGAGCTTTGGACTTGTTAGTCCTGGACTTGGTGTTTTGGACTCATGGGTCCCGGGTTTTTTGACTTGGTGTTTTGGACTCATGGGTCCTGGGCATTGACTTTTTGGTCCTGGATCGGGTGTTTTGGACTCATGGGTCCCGACCTTTGACTTGTTGGTCGAGGACATGGTGTTTTGACTCATGGGTCCCGGGCTTTGACTTGGTGTTTTTGACTCATGGGTCCCGAGCTTTGGACTTGGTCTCGGACTTGGTGATTTGGACTCACGGGTCCCGGGCTTTTGACTTTTTGGTCCCGGACTTGGTGTTTTGGACTCATGGGTCCCGGGTTTTGACTTGGTGTTTTGGACTCATGGGTCCGGGCTTTGACTTGGTGTTTTGGACTTATGAGTCCCGGGCTTTGGACTTGTTGGTCCCGGGACATGGTGTTTTGGACCCATGGGTCCCGGGCTTTGACTTGGTGTTTTGGACTCATGGGTCCTAGGGTTTGGACTTGTTGGTCCTGGACTTGGTGTTTTAGACTCATGGGTCCTGGGTTTTGGACTTGGTGTTTTGGACTCATGGGTCCTGGGCTTTGGATTTGTTGGTCCTAGACTTGGTGTTTTGGACTCACGGGTCCGGGTTTTGGATTTGGTGTTTTTGATGATGGGTCCCGGTTTTGGACTTGGTGTTTACAACTCATGGATCCGGGCTTTGGACTTGGTGTTTTGGACGCATGGGTCCCGCATGCGCTTTGGACTTGTTTGTCCTGTACTTAGTGTTTTGGACTCACGGGTCCTGGGCGTTTGACTTGTTTGTCCTCGACTTGGTGTTTTGGACTCATGGGTCCTGGGCTTTGGACTTGTTGGTCCTGGACTTGGTGTTTTGGACTCATGGTTCCTAGATTTTGGACTTGGTGTTTTGGACTTATGGGTCCTGGGCTTTGGATTTGTTGGTCCTGGGCTTGGTGTTTTGGACTCATGGGTCCTGGGCTTTGGACTTGTTGGACTAATGGTTCCTAGGTTTTGGACTTGGTGTTTTGGACTCATGGGTCCTGGGCTTTGGACTTGTTGGTCCTGGACTTGGTGTTTTGGACTCATGATTCCTGGGCTTTAGACTTGTTTGTCCTGAACTTGGTGTTTTGGACTTGTTGGTCCTGGACTTGGTGTTTTGGACTCATGGGTCCTGAGCTTTGGACTTGTTGGTCCTGAACTTGGTGTTTTGGAGTCTTGGGTCCTGAGCTTTGGACTTGTTGGTCCTGGACTTGGTGTTTTGGACTCATGGGTCCGGGTTTTTGACTTGGTGTTTTGGAATCATGGGTCCCGGGCTTTGGACTTGTTGGTCCTGGACTTGGTGTTTTGGACTCATGGGTCCCGGGCTTTGGACTTGTTGGTCCTAGACTTGGTGTTTTGGACTCATGGGTCCAGGGCTTTGGACTTGTTGGTTCTGGACTTTATGTTTTGGACTCATGGGTCCGGGCTTTGACTTGTTGGTCCTGGACTTTGTATTTTGGTGTTGGACTCGTTGGTCCGAAGTTTAAAAGGTGACGGTTTTAAAATTTGTCATTTGAGTCTTTGTGAAGATAACGAATTTGAATTCTGTTATTTCAATTTCTTGAAAAGTGACGGTTTTGAATTTCGTAATTTGAAATTGTGGGAAATAACGAATTTGAATTTCGTTATTTCATTTTCTTGAGGAGTGACGGTTTTTAATTACGTCATTTGAAATTGTGGGAAAATAGCGAATTTGAATATCACTATTTCGTTTTTTGATTTGAAAATGACGGTTTTGTTTCCGTCGTTTGAAATTTGTGAAAATAGCGGATTTGAATTTCACTATTTTATTTTTTTGATTTGAAAATGACGGTTTTAATTTCCGTGGCTTAAAATTTGTGAAAATAGTGAACCTGAGTTTCACTATCTTGTTTTTTTATTTGAAAAGGACGGTTTTAATTTCCGTCGTTTGAAATTTGTGAAAATAGTGAACTTGAATTTCACTATCTTGTTTTTTTTTTTTTTATTTGAAAATGATGGTTTTAATTTACATCGTTTGAAATTTGTGAAAATAGTGAACTTGAATTTCACTATCTTGTTTTTTGTTTTGGCTTTAGCTTTTTTTTTTTTTTTTTTTTTTTTTTTTTTTTTTTTTGGCTTTAGCTTTGGCCTTGATTGGCTATTGGCTTGAGCCTTTGATTTTGGCCTTTTGCTTTGGCTTTTGATTTTGGACTTTCGCTTTGACTTTTGGTGAATGGATATTGGCTTGGATCTAATGGTTCTTTGTCGTCCGTAGTTCGAGGAAGGTAAAGGTGCAGACGGGGATGTACCCGTTGGTGAAAGGTTGATACTTGGTGATGGGATGTTTTTGTGGAGAATGGGCTTGCCTTCCGTCATTGATCATGAACAAGGAGATGTCCTGGTTTGTTATCTGGGTTCGTCGTAGAATCCCTTTGATAAGAGCTCGTTCTAGATTGGACGCTAAAGAAAGGTTTCTATTGCCAGACATGGAATAGGCAAAGAGAATGTACACAGAGTTTCGAGTCCTCTGTTTACTCAGTACGGAACGTCACTTGATCGTAGTCACATTTAATTGGAACATGTTGTTTGTTTTAAATCAATTCTCAAGTCAATTGTCGTTGTCAACGGGAAATGGTAAAGGGGAGAATATATGATAGTTGGAAATTGTGCTTTTATTTAGATAAATAAGAGGTTAGCACATACTCGATGAATACATGTGACTCATGGGGACAGCCCTCAGTTTGTCGCTTAGGAATAAAAGGACAGACGCTATGATAGATATGAGAAAGCCTAAGACTCGGACTCAGACTCAATCATAGATACGGACTCCTAATCATCACTTTCCCCCTCGAAGGTCTCCTTCGCAGCATCCAGCGGCTTGAATGTCTGGTCTTGAGCGTTGACCCACTTGAGCACTTCACTCTCCTTGTTTGGGACGCCCTAAGGATGAGATCCTAGAAGGTTGTCCTGTTTTTGAGGAGTAAGACGCCCATGGGGACCATTATTTTCCATTAAATGATTTAGGGTCGATAAGGATAACTTGCCACGATCGAGCATGTTTTGGATGATATGTTTGAGCTTCCAGCACATCTCTACGTCGTGCCCATTACCCCTATGGAATAGGCAATATTGGGAACCGTCCCAAAATCGGTCTCTGTTCTTGGGTGTAGGATCTGGAGTGGGGCCAATCGGTTGGATTAGTCCTTCAGAGATAAGCACTCCAAAAGCGATGGCATAAGGCATGCCCAAGTCTGAAAATTGTCTTTGCGGGTGTGTGGCTCTTTCTGAGGAAGGCTCTACAAATTTTACTTCGGTGATGCGGACGACTTGCTTTTCGGGAGGGGTCACGGATGTTAAACCTCCTTTAATGATTTCATCGATGCGAGAAATTTTTGCTGATAGGTCCTCGACGCTTTTGATGTTACAACCCTTCAAACGGGATGCATAGTTTGGCTGAAGGTAGTCAATGATCGGTAGAATACTCATCTTCTTGATCACCCAAATCGATGAACTTCCTGTTAGTTATTTAGACCATATTAATGCTCATCTTATGATATTAAAATAACAAATTAATTAAAAATGGTCTAAATCTACATGCATGCATATGAAATGTATAAAGGATGGTTTTAAACCACCTTAAGACAAAAGTTCCTTACATTGTTATAAGGCAAAAATATGGGCACTACAAAGGTCTCCTACCTTTGTAGTTCTTGAGCTATAAAATGTTACGGAAGATCCTCCAACCAATAGTACCCAAAGTAGAGTACCTCCTTAGATTTACACCCAAGATTAACCCAAAAACTACTATATTACTAACTAGGTAAATATAGTAGTAATCCTTATATGTAATGTATTTGATGTACTAATAAATATTATTACTATGATAATATTATTAGTTAGTTTATATATGTGTTTTTAGATGGAATTATGAACAAAATAAGAAGAAAAATGGTCTCTAGTCCATTTACATGAACCGGCCAAGAGTAGCTTAGAAACCAAATTTTTCTTCAAATTTTTCCACTTTATGAATTAGGTGAATGGTTGGGTTTATATAGCCAATTATGGAGACAAGCTTTATAGAATAAAACCACCAAAATGAACACTTGTTAGCTTACACAAAAAACGGAATATGTTGTCTAATTTGTGTCCATTTTGGTTTTCGACATTTGCCCCACAAATGCTTATAAGTCTTATATTTAATTATCTTACATAATTAAATATTAATTTAATTATTTAACACTTAAATAATATAAATCAACTACTAATAACTACTTAACCATTAAGTAATCATAAGACCATTTTATCAACATACAATGTGTCAATATTAACCCATTTAGCTAATTTTACAACCTCTTGTAAAATTTAATAGCTAATTGATTCTACCTCAAAACATATACACATATCGTATATAATTAATTAATTAACACTTAATTAATAAATTATAATTATTTATTATTTAAGTATCTCATAATTAAATAATAAATCTCTTTATCCCGAGTTCGTAACCCGTCATCAAATAATACATTTATGTGACTAACTAAGAGTCAAATAATACAAGGAATTAATTATTTCGTATCTCATATAAACAATTAATTTATTCTATTTGGGTGTCATCCTATAGGTGTGACCTAAAGGGATCAGCTGATCACCGCCGTCACACGACAGTAATGTCAAACTCTAGTCAGCCAATCATTACCGATTAACGATGACCAGCTGACAAATAAATAAATAAATCCCTGATATTCCTTTTACGAGATTTAATATGTAAACGCACTCATTGTGGAGGACACTACTCCAACAATCTCCCACTTGTCTGACACAAGTGTGCGTTACCAATTCTCTTGTCCAATAATATCTCCCACTCAATGCAAGATGTCTTTCGGGTCGTTCTTGCACGTGATCATATCATAAAGTGGTTTCCTCGATCGGAGAATGATGTCGACCGGATAATCTACTATAGATATCATCCGAGCGTGGCCACGCATTCACAATCATCTCTCCTCGAGTGGCCTTGAGATAAAATATGACTTATAAGGACAATCTGTTGACCTATTTTCTTCATTCGATACTGATCACAATGACCGGAAAATGCTCATCGGCCTCCTTTTACGGTGCGACCTAGAACAAAAACCAAAGCCACCGGAAAACCGTACCAAATCAGACAAATAGTCACCAGTCTAAAGAATTGACTCGAAGGAATAAATAGAAATCCTCGCCACGACCCAGCAACAAAAGGACTCTATAAACGGTCACTGTCCGACAAATTGTCTCACAATATGCCTATGTAATCGACTAGTCATCACTATGACCATATGACAGTCGAACCTGTCATCTATCGCCTTACAATCTAGTCACTCCGAGACGTCACCTCATTAAGTAACTAGGGACAAAATACAATGTTAATCCAGTTCACTTAATAGGGTTCGACATTGTCTTTACAATCTATTTGGATAAAACAAAGTATATAAAATTCGACATAAAATGAATATAACGATAAATGCAACTTATCACATATGAAATAATAAATACAATGTTTGATTATTACATATCAAATAATTTACATCGATTCGCATTCGCCTCAACCCCATCGAAACTACATGACTATCATGTTTAGCTTGAGACAATGGTTTGGTTAAAGGATCGATGTTGTCACCGTCCCAACCTTACAAACTGTAATCTCTTTCCTTTCAATTAAATCTCTAATTACATGAAATTTCCTAAGTACATGTCTAGACTTGTTACTAGACTTGGGCTCTTTTGCTTGAAAAATAGCCCCACTGTTATCACAATACAAAGTGATAGGATCCTCGGCGGTTGGAACTACTTTCAGTCCCTCTAAAAATTGCCTAATCCAAAAGCCTCCTTGCGCAGCCTTCGAGAGGTCGCAATGTACTCAGCTTCCGTTGTAGAATCAGCAGTCACAGACTCTTTAAAACTTCTCCAGCAAACCGCTCCTCCGTTCAACAAAAAGACAAAACCAGCCTGGGATTTCAAATCATCCCTATCGGTTTGGAAACTGGCATCCGTATAACCTCTTATACGTAATTCAGATTCTCCTCCAAACACTAAGAATGAATCTTTAGTCCTTCTCAAGTACTTCAGAATATTCTTGACGGCTATCCAGCTGACTCTCACCGAGTTTTCGAAACGACTCGTCATACTTAAAGCATACGAGACGTCGACGAGAACACATCATAGCATACATGATCGATCCAACAGCGGAAGCATAGGGAATCGATTTCATGCGTTCAATATCCTTAGGCTCGAGGACACCGTGACTTACTCAAAGTGATCCCACTACCCATAGGTAAAAAACCTCTCTTGGAGTTTTTCATATTGAATCGGTCAAGAATCTTATCGATATATGCTTCTTGACTCAATGCTAATATCCTTTTGGGTCTATCTCTATAGATCCGGATACCCAAGATGCGCTGAGCTTCTCCCAAATCTTTCATTTGGAAGTGATTTCCCAACCACTTCTTAATAGAAGCAAGCATATCAACATCATTCCCAATGAGTAATATGTCGTCCACATAAAGAAGTAAGAAAACAACTTTACTCCCACTAAACTTCATGTATAAACATGGTTCCTCAACACTTCGAGAAAAACCATTCGGTTTAATAACATGATCAAAACGATGATTCCAACTCCTTGACGCTTGCTTAAGACCATAAATGGATCTCTTAAGTTTGCATACTTTGTTAGGATTTTTAGGATCCACAAAACCCTCGGGTTGTGTCATGAACACTTCCTCTTCCAGAAACCCGTTCGGGAAAGCGGTTTTGACATCCATTTGCCATATCTCATAATCATGAAATGCAAGAATCGCTAACATTATCCGAACAGATCTAAGCATAGAATCGGTGCAAAAGTTTCATCATAGTGTAAACCATGAACCCGAGTGAAACCTTTTGCCACCAATCTAGCTTTGTAGACATCTTTATGTCCATCCATGCCGATTTTAATCTTGAATATCCACTTACACTGAAGAGGTCGAACATCTTTAGGTAAGTCAACCAGGTCCCATACCTGATTATCGTACATGAAATCCATTTCGGATTGCATGGCTTCGAGCCATAGCTTAGAGTCAGAACTCATAATAGCTGCTTTATAGGTCTTGGGTTCATCACTTTCTAAAAGTAAAACCTCATAGTCACCATCTTCCTCGATAATACCAAGGTATCTATCAGTCGGCGACTAACCCTTTCTCGACCTCCTAGGTTCGAAGGAACAATAACCGATTCGACGTAGACGGAACATCTTCCCGTATTGTCATATCGTTTGTGGCTCTTGAACTTCATCAAGTTCAAATTTTCTCCCACTCTTTCTTCTAGAAATAAACTCTTTTTCTAGAAAGACGACCTTCACGAGCTACAAACACTTTGTTCTCGTTACTATTGTAGAAGTAATATCCACAAGTTTCCTTAGGGTAGCCTACAAAAATACACTTTTCAGAACGAGGTGCAAGCTTATCGTCAGACTTACTCTTGACATAAGCATCACAACCCCATACTTTTGTGTATCGCAGATTCGGGACTTTCCCTTTCCATATCTCATATGGAGTTTTGTCAGTTGCTTTAGTGGGACTTTTATTAAGTGATTGTACAGCAGATAAAATGGCAAAACCCCAGAATGACTTAGGTAATTCTGTTTGACTCATCATCGATCGAACCATATCTAATAAAGTTCGATTCCTCCTTTCACCACACCATTTAATGTGGTGTGCCAGGAGGAGTTAATCGAGATACAATACCACGATCTTTAAGGTGATCTCTAAAATCATTGCTTAAATATTCCCCACCACGATCTGATCGTAATGTTTTAATCTTCTTATTTAATTGGTTTTCTACTTCATTCTGAAACTCTTTGAACTTATCAAAAGCTTCACTTTTATACCTCATTAAGTAGATATACCCATATCTACTCATGTCATCGGTAAAAGTAATGAAATAGTCATAATTACCTCTAGCAGTGGATCGTCATTGGACCACACACATCGGTGTGTATTAAACCCAATAACTCACTAGCTCGAGATCCTTTTCCTAGAAAAGGTGAACGAGTCATCTTGCCAAGAAGACAAGATTCGCATGTACCAAATGATTCGAAATCAAAAGGTTTAATTACACCAGTCGACACTAGTCTTTTAATGCGCTTCTCGTTGATGTGTCCTAATCGACAATGCCATAAATAAGATAGATCAGGATCACCTGTTTTGAGTCTTTTACTATCTAAATGATAAACATCATTGCAAGTATCTAGAATATAAATACCATTGATTGAAATAGCTTGGCTATATACAATCCCATTAAGGGAAAAAGTACAACACTTGTCTTTAATTACAAAGGAAAACCCTTCTGTGTCTAACACAGATACTGATATTATATTCCTAGATAGCGTTGGTACAAAATAACAATTATTAAGATGCAACTCCAAACCCGAAGCTAAACTAAGTACATAAGTTCCTACAGAGACGGCAGCTACTTTAGACCCGTTTCCCATTCGGAGATCGACATCGCCCTTGTTTAGCTTTCTTATGCTTTTTAGGCCCTGCAAATGATTGCACAAGTGAGAACCACAACCAGTATCTAATACCCAGGTTGTATTTGAAGCATAATTTATGTCTATCATAAAAGATTCAGTTGAGAAATTACATGTTGGCTTCACAATGCCAGCTTTTATGTCATCCAGGTACTTTGTGCAATTACGTCTCCAATGTCCCTTGTTATTACAATAATTACAAGTATCTTTAAGAGGATTACCCTTTATGGATTTTGGCTTGGTAGAGCAATTCGCAATTGCTTTACCTTTGCCCTCCACCTGAACGGGCTTCTTACTTGCATTCCTCTTAAACTGCTTCCTCCCCTTCACGTTAATCGCAAGCACATCCTTCCTTGTACTCCCACTCAATCCCATGTCCTTCTCTGCTTGCACAAGCAGAGAATGGAGCTCATGTAAACTCTTCTTCATGTTTGTCATGTTGTAATTTACCCTAAATTGGGTAAATCCCTTGACGTTTGAGAGAGAGTGGAGTACTCGGTCCACCACAAGTTCGTCGGGGATTTTGCATCCCAACCCCTCTAAAGTTTCCACGTACTCAATCAATTTAAGTATGTGTGAACTTACAGGTTGACCATCTTTAAGGTTAGCCTCAAAGAAACGAACAATGCGGTGTGTCATCGAATTATTCTCGGGGCTTGAGAAAACATAGTTGAAAGCCTCGAAAATACTTCATGTGCATCGCGAAACTTGACACATTGCCTTTGTAAAGCAGAATCCATTGAAAAAATCAAAACATTTTTTATCGCAGCGGAATCCTTTTGATAATTTGAAAAAGCCTCCCTTACATCGGCAGTGGCCCTAGTACTAGGCGAAGGGGAGAGGGTTCGACAAGGTAGCGTAATTTGCCATCACCTGCGGCAGCTAATCGAAGTTGTTCTTCCCAATCTTTAAAATTACTACCGTCGGCTTTTAAAACATATTTGTCCATAAAAGAACGTAGCCATGATTCTCTAGCTATAGTGGCGGTTTGACTAGTAGAAGCCATCGTGATTACTACAAAGGAAATAAAGGAAAGATTAACATTTATCGTCTAGAAATATTTAACTTGTGAAACTATTTAACAAGTCCCCATTTATATAATGATCTCCCACTGAATTATATAAATGATTCCAAGATCCAATTTTATATGAACACGGGCACGGTGGACCGATTCAACCCATATTTATATAAATTTGGTGAGTCAACAACTTTGACTGATTCTACTACTAGAACTCTTGGTTGACGGATTTTCTTAAAATCTATCTTTTAGCCCCGAATAAATATGGGCACGGTGGACCGATTCAACCCATATTTATCCCGTTGAGTCCAACCAATTTTCACGTGTAATAACTTTTATTACCCTACTTACCCAACGTAAAAAGAGTGTACCTCGGTGATCCGAACCTACCTCTAATGAAGAAGGGATTCATAGGTGCTATTATTTGGTAAGGCTTAATCTCAATTTTAAACAAATGTGAGAGATCTTATCAATTTAATTGTCTATCACTTTTAAGTGAACTAAATTGGTGAATGCTAGACAATTAAATCGATAACAACAAAAATAAAACATGTTGTGACGATTTGGCATGCATGCATAAAAGAATTAAAGCAAACAAGTCCTAATATGGCCACCTAGTTAATCTAATTAACTAAAATTATTACACTTCGGAAACCAACTCCTTGGTCCCTTGAGTCTTCATAAATAGGCCTCCTTCTTTAGGATTTCTAACGCCTTTCCAAAAAACACCGTCTTCATGAAAACTCCGTCTTTAGATGCTTCATCTAATTACTAATAATTAAATTACATAACAATACCCTATTATACAATTTGTAATAAAATTAAAATTAAACTATTAATTAATTACAAATTAGGCGATGCGAAATCGCAATTAATTACAAAACAAGTCGATATTCCCTTACATTTCGGGAAATACCAACTTCTACCTATGGCCATATTAGGAAAAATTACATAATTATAATTCTAAAAACCATTCATCTAAATGAATAATAAAATGCATTATGGAAAATGACATGCCAAATCGTCTAACTTACCAACAACGATCATTTGAGCTTGCCTTGACGGAATTTTTACCAATAAAAATTCATAATCATTTCTTAAAACAATTTTAAGACTTACTCATCATACTAATCTGGTCTACTATCAAAATAATCATTCTCAACAATTATCTTGAATTTATATGGGAATTAAAACACAATTGTGACAAAAAAATATATAATAATTCACAATTATCATATAAAATTCCATTTAATATAAAAATTTATGGAAAAATAAATTTCAAAACCATGAACATTCTGGTCTTACACCCAAAATGCCATGCAAGTGAAAATTGATGGTTTTAAAATTTATTTAAAATGATTTCACAATTTTATCGGTAAAGCGATAAATTTTACGATTTAATTCTAAATCAAACCATAAAAATGAAACGACTTAAAATAAAATTTTTGTACATTTTGGAACAATTTCCAGGACCTAAAAAAAATTAATTTCGAGCCCTTAAGTTAAATCAATATTTATTTACAAAATAACCACCATTTACCCATTTTTATCAAATAAAAATTAATAACCAACTTAAATTAATCAAATTAATTTATAGTATCTACTTATCTCATAAGTATAACATGCATGTGGTTATTTATAAATAAACATGCATAAAATTAACATGCAACCCAATTTAATTAACTCTTAATTAATTTTAATGCATTTTTTACTCAATTTTATGCCAATTTAAGTAATAAAAAGTGGAAAAGTTTAACAAAAATCAAATTTTCGTCCCATATCATCCTAAGACCAGATTATTTACATGCAAGACTATATTATGTGTTAAAACGAATTTTAGTAACATAATATCAATTTTATTGATTTATCTCATAAATTGCTAAAATCGTCTTAAGGCAACATGCATGTATTTAACAATGCTCTGATACCACTTGTTAGTTATTTAGACCATATTAATGCTCATCTTATGATATTAAAATAACAAATTAATTAAAAATGGTCTAAATCTACATGCATGCATATGAAATGTATAAAGGATGGTTTTAAACCACCTTAAGACAAAAGTTCCTTACATTGTTATAAGGCAAAAATATGGGCACTACAAAGGTCTCCTACCTTTGTAGTTCTTGAGCTATAAAATGTTACGGAAGATCCTCCAACCAATAGTACCCAAAGTAGAGTACCTCCTTAGATTTACACCCAAGATTAACCCAAAAACTACTATATTACTAACTAGGTAAATATAGTAGTAATCCTTATATGTAATGTATTTGATGTACTAATAAATATTATTACTATGATAATATTATTAGTTAGTTTATATATGTGTTTTTAGATGGAATTATGAACAAAATAAGAAGAAAAATGGTCTCTAGTCCATTTACATGAACCGGCCAAGAGTAGCTTAGAAACCAAATTTTTCTTCAAATTTTTCCACTTTATGAATTAGGTGAATGGTTGGGTTTATATAGCCAATTATGGAGACAAGCTTTATAGAATAAAACCACCAAAATGAACACTTGTTAGCTTACACAAAAAACGGAATATGTTGTCTAATTTGTGTCCATTTTGGTTTTCGACATTTGCCCCACAAATGCTTATAAGTCTTATATTTAATTATCTTACATAATTAAATATTAATTTAATTATTTAACACTTAAATAATATAAATCAACTACTAATAACTACTTAACCATTAAGTAATCATAAGACCATTTTATCAACATACAATGTGTCAATATTAACCCATTTAGCTAATTTTACAACCTCTTGTAAAATTTAATAGCTAATTGATTCTACCTCAAAACATATACACATATCGTATATAATTAATTAATTAACACTTAATTAATAAATTATAATTATTTATTATTTAAGTATCTCATAATTAAATAATAAATCTCTTTATCCCGAGTTCGTAACCCGTCATCAAATAATACATTTATGTGACTAACTAAGAGTCAAATAATACAAGGAATTAATTATTTCGTATCTCATATAAACAATTAATTTATTCTATTTGGGTGTCATCCTATAGGTGTGACCTAAAGGGATCAGCTGATCACCGCCGTCACACGACAGTAATGTCAAACTCTAGTCAGCCAATCATTACCGATTAACGATGACCAGCTGACAAATAAATAAATAAATCCCTGATATTCCTTTTACGAGATTTAATATGTAAACGCACTCATTGTGGAGGACACTACTCCAACACTTCCTACAAGGCCGCCCAGTCTCTTTGTCTGAAGTGGTTAGGAGTAAGGCGGAAAACCTGCCATCCTCAAATCCATCTTGTATGGCGTGCTTGAGGTCGTAGAACGCTTCAGTTTTATGCCCCTTGCGTCTGTGATATCGACAATATGCGTAGCCATTCCAAAATTTGGTTATGTTTTCTGGTTTTGGATCCGGAGTGGGATCAATAGGCTGTAGTAATCCTTCTGAAGTAAGTATCCCCAGAGCGGTGCCATATGTTATTCCCAGATCTGTGAATACCCTTTGATGTTTTCCCCTGCTTCCAACATTGGTGTTTTTTGGGATGTCTTTGTGAGTTTTGTTTTTGTCAATCCTATGCGGAAGCAAGATTTGGTTGTTGTCAATGGGAAGTTTCGGGGATGTGTAGGTGTTGTATAATCTAATCGATTCGGCTCCGGGACCCAACTCTTCCTAAGAACCGTAAGACATAAACCAACTCGGTTCCTTTACAACAATTGCTTGCAACTTTGTGAACATGTTTGTATGATTCAACTCCCATGAATCCCCTATGATCCCATAATATCCTAGCACTTTTAGTCATTTGTTTACATCCTTCCTTTTATTGCTTGTTATACTTTATTGCTTGCATTAGTCTAGACACAACTACAAACCCAAATATATTGTGACACTAGCATAAGTTGAGATAGATAGACTTAGAACCCAAAGCACACCGTCCCATGGATCGACCTCGACTTACCACTAACTAGTTGTTTGTTGAGAATTATAAATGTGTTTGATTGGGAGACCCGACGACAACTCTCGTCAGAGAACCTACCAAATGGTACTCCTACACCACAACATTTAACCGGTAATTTCATTGCCAAATCCGCATTCATACAATTAGTTGAGAGAAGTCAATTTGGAGGGATGCCTAGTGAATACCCTAACTCACATATGGAGACTTTTTGTGACTATTGTGATGCGATTTCTGAAACCGGAGTTACTCAAGATCAAATCCGATGGGTATTATTCCCTTTTTCTTTGATTGGTACCGCGAAACAATGGTTAAAAGGCCTAGACAAGTATACTCTTGGTATTGACTCATGGAAAAAGTTGGCTCTTGCTTTCTACAAGAAATTCTATCCTCCGGAGAAGACTAATATGTTGAGAGCCCAAATCACTGGGTTCAAGCAAAGGGATGAGGAATCATTGTATGAGGCATGGGAAAGATTTAAGGATACTTGTCGTTCTTGTCCATATCATGGACTTAGCGAATTGCACAATTTTGGAATGGCCTTTATGAAGATTCTCGCAATATCCTCAACATGGGATCAAATGGTATGTTTACCGAAGTTGATGACAATCAAGCATGGGCCATAATTGAAGAAATAGCGGTTCATAATTCGCAATATAGTAGACCTCGAAAGGCTACTAGAGGAGGAAAGCATGAGGTAGATTCCATCACAAAATTGGGTGCTCAACTAAGTGCTCACATTGACACCATTAATTTGAAGTTTGAGAAGGCCATGGGTAAGCTTGATGAAGCTTCCAAATCACCCAAGCAACATGTTAATGCTATGGTGGCATTATCCTCAATTCCAAGTGGAGTATGTGAGAGTTGTGGAACTTTGGGACATGACCAAAGTGAATGTAGGGGAACAAGTGAATGCCTTCCAAGCATACAAGAGTGGCACCCCTTATTCAAACTATTACAATGAGAATACCAAATTTCATCCCAATCTTTCATAAAGAGCCAAAATGTTCAAAACCCTCAACAAACATACACCCCACCTCCAATGCGAAACCAAGCTCAAAGACCCTTTTACAATCAAAGCCAAAGTTATCAAAATCAACCTTCATACAATCAAACAAATGACCAAGGCCTTGATGTTCAAAAAGCGGTCCTCCAAATGCAAAAGAATCAACAAGAATTTTTCACTCAAATGCAAAAAGATAGCCAAGCAAAAGACATCACCATCAACAACATACTAGCTCACACAAAGATGTTGGAAACTCAAATGTCTCAATTAGCATCTTCTAGTTCTCAAAGACAAAAGGCGCAATTACCACCTCAAGGTAATCCCCCAGGACATGAATCGGTTAGTGTCATCCATTTGAGGAGTGGTACAAGGTATGAAGGACCGAATAAGCCAATTGATGAAGACATTGTGAATGCTAGTGATAAGCAAAGAGTTGAGGACTCTAAGGAAGAAGAACCCACCATTCAAGAAGTTTCAAATAAGAAGAATGAATAAAAGGCTAAGGAGAAAGAGCCTATTATGATTAGACTTCCATTCCCAAGTCATCAAGCTAAGCCTAAGTTTGATGAACAACTTGGCAAGTTCATAGAAATTGTGAAGAACTTAGAAGTCTCAATGCCATTCACGGAATTGATAAATCGTATTACAACCTATGCAAAGTATATGAAAGACATTCTTACCAAGAATAAATACATCCGGAAGTTAGAGACTATTGAATTCACAAAAGTGAGTAGTGCTATTTTTTAAGGAAGTTCCCCTCCAAAACTCAAAGATCCGGGAAGCGTCTCTATTGCATGCACTATTGGCGACACTACAATCAACAAAGCTTTATGTGACCTTGGAGCAAGTGTAAGTGTCATGCCATACTCGGTGTGCAAAAGGCTAGGAATGAGAGAGCTCAAATGCACCAATATTACGCTTCAAATGGCGGATCGATCTACAAAGATACCTCTAGGAATATGGGAGGATGTGCCCGTAAGAATTGGCAAATTCTTCATTCCGGTGGACTTTGTCATTGTAGACATGGAGGAGGATTCAACATTCCTATCATTTTAGTAAGACATTTCTTGCATACCGCGGGAGCGGTGATTGATGTGAAACATGGAGAGCTCACACTTGAAGTGGTAGATGAGACAATTACTTTTAATCTTGATAAGCCAATGAGAGCTCCTCGACTACATGAGCCATGTTTTAAGGTTGGTCACTATAGCCGAGAAAGTGATAGGAAGAAGTTGGCATCTCAAAGCAAAGAACAAGCTATGGGTAAAGAATCACCACCCATATGGAAGAATAAAGTGGATAATGTTCAAGATGCTCCATCAAACGTGCAAGAAAATTTCATCAATAATGAGAGCTTGAATAGCTCACCACCACTCATGACAAGTGAAGATGAAGGCCTGATTGGCCATGACAACAAGAAAGAGGAGTTTTTTTTTTTTTTTTGGTGAAGGGTAAGTATATATATCAAAAAAAATTAGAAACCAAGTTTGTATACAAGATCAACATATATCAGCCTAATGAATTAAAAATTTCTTCTACAAAAGAATTAGAGTATACTATCTATCCAAATTCTATTATCATGCTTGAGAGCTTTCTTGTTTCGATGCAACCATCTCTCCTTAACTTCATTCCAAACTCTGGACTCTAGAACAGAAGGCATCAGCACCTCCTGCTCCAACCAAGCTTTGTTGTGACTCTGCCAAATAGCATAGATCAGTCCTACAAAGCAAGCTCCAGTCACAACACGCATTAAACCACTCTTGCTTCTGCCAGCTGAGAACCATTTCACCATGTTTGTTGGAGGAAAGTTGACATGTAATTTCTACTGCATCAGTGTCATACACCTTTTGCTATACTCACGGCTACTAAAAAGATGCTCGTGAGTTTCTGGAACTATAGCACAAAGGTAACAGGAAGTGTGAAGTACCATACCCATCTTGTGAAGCCTATCAAGAGACAGCAACCGTCTGTGTTGGCTAGCCCAGAAAATGAAAGAAGTCCTTGGTATGTTCAGAGCATTCCAACAAATGTGTCTCCAAGCTACTTTTGCAGTCTTGTGTCTCAACCAATTGTACCCATCAGCAACTTGGTAATCTCTACTGGTGCCCTGCCACTGATTGTTAACATAGGCAGCTTTGTATACATCTTTAACTTGCACAATTTTTCTCCAAGACCAGCTACAATCAGGTGGATAAGTGTAATCAACCCAATCCCTTCCTTTCCTATACACGTGGTTGACCCACTTTACCCAGAGATGATTCTTTTTTGTTGCCAACCAAGAAGTATATCTACCTATCAGGGCCTTATTCGATAACTTAGCATTCTTTAAACCCAGCCCACCTTCTTCCTTTCAAGTACAACAGCTTTCCCATTTAACATTTGGAGCTCTTAAGTAGGAGTCCTTACCTCCCCATAAGAAATTTCTACATATGGAGTCCACCTTCTTCATTATGCCAGCAGGAATCAAAAAAATAGAAGCCCAATAGGAGTGTAGAGTAGCCAACACTGATTGAACCAATATTAGTCTACCAGAGTAGGAGAGCTGTCTAGCTCCTAATGATCTGATCCGAGCTACAATTCTTTCAATTAATTTCTGCCCTTCAAACTTGGTGATTTTCTTTGAGGATATTGGAACCCCAAGATATTTAAAGGGAAGAGAGCCAATTTTAAACCCAGAAATCTTAATTATATCCTCCATAACTTCCTGTCTGACTCCATTAAAATAAATATTTGACTTGTCCCTATTTAGAGTCAAACCAGAAGTAGCAGAGAACGTAGCAAAACCTCTCAGAAGCCACATAATAGAAGAAGCATTACCCTTATAGAATAAAAGGAGATCATCTGCAAAGAGTAAATGATTGAGCTTGATATGGCCACACATGGGATGGAATCTAAACCCCTCCTGTTGAGAAACAATGACTAACACCCTTGATAGATACTCCATACACAAGGCAAACAATAAAGGGGAAAGAGGGTCTCCTTGCCTCAACCCTCTCTTGCCTTGAAAAAAACCAAAAGTATTGCCATTAACATGAAGAGAATAAGAAGGAGAGGTCACACAGGTCATTATGAGCTTAATGAAATTGGGAGGAAATTTTAGAGCCTGAAGCATTTGATGGAGAAATTTCCATTCAACAGAATCATACGCCTTTCTAAGATCAATCTTAATCAGGCATCTAGGAGAAACCCCCCTCCTATTATACATTCTCACAATGTCTTGACATATCAGCACATTATCCATAATGTTTCTACCCTTCACAAAGCCCCATTGACTACTATTGATGATGTCAGGTAGAATAGCACCCAGTCTATTGCATAAGATTTTAGTGATACATTTGTAAAGAACATTGTAACAAGCAATGGGTCTATATTCTAGCACACTCACAAGATGTTTGACCTTAGGAATAAGAGTAAGTGTGGTAGTGTTTATCTGCTTAAGAAGCTCACCAGTAGAGAAAAAATCCATAACAGCTCCAGTAATATCTTTCCCTATAATCTCCCAAGAGTCCCTATAGAACTGGCTAGAAAATCCATCTGGACCAGGGGACTTATTAGCAGGAATGCTGAAAGTGCAGTTTTTAATTTCCTCAGGGCAAACATGCTTCATCAGTAAAGTCCTATGCTGGTCAGAAATCACAGAACCAGTTCTAACAGAAGGAAAATGGACATTATGGGTAGTAGTAATAGTCCCCAGGAGCTCTTGATAATAATCCAAAAAAGCTTGTTCAATAAGATGAGGCTCAGAACACACCCTACCATCTTTGTCCTGGATCTGAAGAATCTTGTTTTGCATTTTCCTAGCTCTTATCTGATTATGAAAATATCTAGTATTCTCATCCCCTTCACAAAGCCAACCCACTTTGGCTTTTTGACTGAGAAAACTATGATGAGCTTTAGCAAGAGCTTTGTATTCCTCAGCAGCAGTTGTTTCATCCTTCATCAAAGTCCGGTTACTGGTGTCACTATGCAATTGGTGTTGTAAATCATAAAGTCTAATCTTAGCAACCTCCACTGATTTCTCTACATCAGAGTATCTACTTCTGTTGAGCTGTCTGAGAGGTTGCTTCAAAGATTTCTGTTTAGTGACCACTTGGAACATCCAGGTACCAGAGACTTTCCTCTGCCAATGATGCTTAATAATTTCAAGAAAATGAGGATCATCACCCCATATATTGAATTACCTGAAATGAGGTATTTGCAGTCTCTGATGCCTCCTATAGCAAACACAAGGGTTATGATCAAACAAGCCTTCAGGCAAGAAATGGGCATAAGAATCAGGATACAGGTTCATCCACTCCACATTAACCATAAATCTATCCAATCTAGAGAATACCCTGAAAGAGGGATCTTGTTTGTTATTCCAAGTAAAATAAGCACCCTGAGCTTTAATGTCAATCAATTCACAATAATCAATACAATCCCTAAAATCTACAATATCACTCCAATGAACAGGTCTCCCTATTATTTCATTTAACCCCAGTAGATTTTTGAAATCACCACACACAGCCCAAGTACCATTACAAATGTCTTTGATCAGTTTAAGCTCCTCCCATAATCTCAATCTATCCCCCTCATCATTAGATCCATAAACTACAGTGAAAAGAAATTCATGCCAAGAAGAAATCTCAATGATTCTAGCAGTTATATGTTGATCAGACATACAATGAACATTAACATCAAAAACTTGATCTAACCAAATAAGCCACACTCTACCCCCAGGGTGATACTGAGTGTTATTCACACCTCTCCATTGCTGGCCAAGATTAGATAACACTCCAGTACAACTCTGGTCCTTTATTTTGGTCTCCACTAATCCATATAAGCCTACTTTATTATGATAAATAAATCTCTTAATGTCTACTTGCTTAGTAAGCTTATTCATACCCCTCACATTCCAGCTACCTATGTTATCCATTTAAAAAATTTCTAGGTGGGTTATCCAGTCCCCCATCCACATTCTTCTTAGGACTTGTAAGCACTTCAACATAATTTGGTGATTTGGTTCCCACCCTCGGTAGCAGACTGATGTTCCTGCTTGATCACTGTAGTAACTACAGTTAAGGGAGTCTGAACTGTAGGAACCAGTCTAGCAGGCACAGCAGTCACAGGAAGAGGAGATGTAATAGCTGCAGGAGGATTGCTCACAGGTAGAGGCTTCCTAGCTACAGGTCTCCATACCTGCTTCAGAACAGGAGGAGCCTTTGTCTAAGTCTTTTTTTTGCAAGCCCCTGACACATGCCCAATGCCCTTGCACACTGAACATACATCAGGTTTCCATTCATACTCCATAACCACACAGACCTCAACTCCTTTCATATATTTAAAAAATAGTCTCTCTGGGAAATCTTGTCCTACATCAACCTCAACCATAATTCTGGCATAACCTAGTCTGGTTTTCTCCATAGTTGGTCCATCACATCTCATATACTTTCCAATCAAAGATGAGAGCTTTTCCAGACTCGAGGAACCCCAGAATTTCAATGCTAATCAACATAGTCGTATCCAAATAGATACCTTTTTAACTCTCTCCTTAGCTAAACTGCAATCCTCAGTCCATGGTTTGACTACAAGTGGCTTATTATCATACATCGGAAACCCTTGATGTAAAACCAAGTTCTTGCATTCGAGAGTGGGGAAGTGAACTAAAAAAGCATCATTAGGAAGAAAGGCAATTTTGTCATACTTATACTTCCCCCACAAACGATTAACAAAACCAGATAAAAGTTCCCACGGTGGATTACCCCCTAAGACATAGCACACTGAAGCAATTGCTTTTTCAGATGCCTTAGGAGAAGAAATAGAAGAACGAGACTTACCAACAGTAGTCCACCCTTCTTCATCACCAACCACTGATTCCGCTTCCTCCTCAGTATCCGTTTGAGCATCCTCCACAATAACCGTCATATCCAGAACTAGAATACCCACAATTTCCCCAACTTTTCGAGTCTTCTGTGCATCAGCAGATTGCGGCACTCTCTCTGATACTCCCTCTGGTACTACCGTCGAAGGTTCAGGACTATCCATGTCTAAGTGTAGATCTGAACAATTACTAAAAGATAACCGAGTCTTTGCTTTAGGTTTATGAATTACTCTCTGCGATTTTTTGGGGATTTTCTTCCTGACCATTTGCTTGGAGAAACCCTAAAAATCTAGAGAGAAGGAAGAGCTTTTTCGAGAAGAAAGAGGAGTTGTTTCCATCAACTCAAGATTCAATAGGGAAGCAAGCTAGTGAAGTATGTGGTCTATAGATGATGAATTCGATGGGTTGGTCAATCCTTATGTTGGCAATGCTATGATCCTAGACTAAGGCTTTGGTGACTATCTTGATTCAAGTCAGCATATTGAAGATCTTTATAACAACAATGAACAAGCCTTCGACTACTTCTTCAAGGTGTTGAGCAACATTAACAACACCTTGGCTATGCCCCATTGACATCTCATCCAAGAATGAGAATTTGGTGGAGTCCTCCCTAAACCACCATTTGTAAATATTCTAACTCTTAACTTGCATTTTATTACTTGTATTGCATTTTTGTCAATTTTTGGATTTACGAGTTTTATACTTTGATCATGATTTTCACTAAGAGAGAAAGTGAGGGAGGTTTTTAATGTGTTTTGATGTGTAGTGTTTACTTTAGTGTGGGGATAGCAATTGCCTAGGCTATTCGAGCATAGTGCACCCACAAAGATGACCAAAAGAATGAAGAAAAAATGACTTGGGATATGAAGATCCCCACGGGTGGACCTGAACCCGTGGGTACAGGGAAGGATCCGAGCGTCCCAGTGGAAACCTGCTCATCTTAGTTGAAATCCGAGCGTGTACCTAGCCGCTCGTCCTGGGAGACCTGGAAACTCAAAAATCCTCATTGTTTATGAATCCGAGCGTCCCCAGGAGAAGACGCTCGTCTCAGTCTGAAGTCGCTCGTCTCAAGGGAAATATGCGTGTCTTCACTGTTTCAAAATTGAAGTTTCCCCATCGCCTCATGATCCGAGCGTCTCTAGGATAATCCGCTCGTCCCCTGCTGAAAGACGCTCGTCTCCTCCAGAAGACGCTTGTCTCAACACGGGTTTGGTATTTCAATGCTGACTGACCTACAATCCGAGCGTCCTCAAAGGGATCCGCTCGTCTTCCCCTGCTGAAACCGAAACATGGGATTTAAAACCCTCTTCTCCATTTCATTTCATTCTTTCATAACACAAGCACACAACCATAAACCCTCAAAACCCTCAAATCCCTCATCTACAAAACTCAAAATCCTCAACAAAATTCACCCAAATCAAATCCAAACTTCCTCAAAACACAATCAAAATACTCCTTCATCAACAAAACACCAAACAAACATCCAAATCCTCAAAAATCGAATCGATTTTCTAAGTTTCAAGGGCAAAATTCGAAAAAATCAATTTGGAATTCATTAAAGCTTAAGGACATTAGAAGCATTAAAGCAAAGTTTTGTTGATACATTCCAAACAAGGAGAAAAACAATGGCAAGGACTAAAGGTGGAAGCAAGGCACCCACAAAATCAGATCTTTCAAAGAGGCAATAAGCTATCCAAGCTTCCAAAGCTTTGGTGGTACAACAAGCAAGGGTGGACATTCAAGAGGTTCCCATTCCTATAGTGAAAGCTAATACTCATATCCCGGTTATTGAGCAATTACATGAATATCCGGAGGTAACTTTCACATCCGATTCTCATAGGAAAACTTTTATGTCTCTTGCTAAGAAAACATTTTTGTCCACCAAGTTTATTTGTCAAGATGCTTTAACCAAATTGGGTGTTCTTGAAAGAACCAAGAACAACTTCTTTGAGTCTATGGGGTTGCTTACATTGTTTGATATGCAAGAAATGACCTACCCCTCCCTCACCTTGGAATTTCTAAGTTCATTGAAAGTCACAAAAGTGGAGACTTGAAGGAATATTGAATTCTGCCTTGAGAATGTGGATAGAAAGATGTCCTTTAATAAGTTTGGCAAGGTATTCGGTCTTGATAATGACTCGACTTATGAGAAGAAACCTTCAACAAAATATGATCCCACCCCTTTATGGAAAGCTATCACCGAAAGAAAGTTTGAATCCTTCCATGATTGTCGTGCCCTTTATGTCCACCATCCAGGTATAAGGGTATGGCATAAGGTTGTTGGGAATACTCTAATTGCAAGGAAGGGCACTAATCATTTCACCGAACTAGATTTCATCTATCTTGAGTCAACCTTGAATGTCGATAAGAAGTTCACCACGAAATACAATGTTCTTCAACTCTTAATCGAAAGATGGCTTATAATCGACCATGGTAAGGAAGAGCGGCTTTTATCGTGAATGGAGGCTTGGTTACATGGTTGGCCAAACACTTTAACCCGGATTTCAACAAGGATGAGACTTATAAACCGGTTAAAGGTGGCCACCTTCTTGACTTGAACACTATGATTACCAAGTTCCATTGGGTCAAGAAAGATAATATTGACAACAAATTTGAGTGGCTCACAAAAGATGCCAAGTCCTTCATTCTACCAAACAAGATTTGTCGTCTCAATGTCTGAAGCACAAACTACCTTCTTCCACTCTCCGGTGAAGCCGAGATGATCATACAACAACAAAGGCATTTCAATACCGAGTCCTCCTCCTCCTCCGCTATTGTAACTCCACCCTACCCGTTTACCTACCAAGAATTACAACCCGATGGTGTTTCGGTAGGTAACGATTATTTGACTCTATTGATGCAAAACATGCATAAGGAAGCTTATGAGGACCGGGCCAATTCTTACTGGGCTCAATATCCGCCCCTTCTACACTTATCTAGGCATGGACTACTTGATCCATCTTGTCCTTTGCCTAGTTGGGCGGATAGGTAAGTGTTCTTTCCTAATGCTCCTAGAGATGCTAGTATGGGTGATGAGGAGGATGTTGTTGAGAGTGAGGAGGAGGAGGAAGAAGAAGAAGAAGAAGAAGAAGAAGAAGAAGAAGAAGAAGAAGAAGAAGAAGAAGAAGAAGAAGAAGAAGAAGAAGAAGAAGAAGAAGAAGAAGAAGAAGAAGAAGAAGATCAAAGCTCAAGTGATGATGGTGAAGCCTCCGGATCCATGGAGGTAGATGATGATGATAATAAGGATGATGATAATGAAGATGATGATGTCGCCATGGGCGACGATTGAGGGATTAGACAAGCTTTTGGAGGATACCACTACCCATTGTGAGTTTCTTACCCCTCCTTTTAGCTTTGTCTTTATAACATTTTTAATTTATTCTTGATCATGAGTATTGAGCCCTAGCACCACCTACAGGACTCCCACCTTGGTTTCATTGAGGTGTAATTTATTGTTCCCACATGTAAAATCTAAAATGACAAGTTCATTTTAGCTGCATGCATAGCATTCTTATGCATGAACTCCCTCACTCTCATTTGGTTTGGGGAAGTTCAAGCATACGTATTGGGAGTCAATCCAAATTGTGGTCTCCAACCAAACAAAATTCATGCATCATATAGTATAGTTTATAATGCATTCTTTTTTTTATATATCATATAGTGTGCATTTAGTTTAGAAACCATGCATTTTTCATATTAGCTTGCATAATTTCCTATCATATTGGCCTAGTGTGGGGATGGGAAATTCTAACATGATTCTTAAAACAAAAAATGATAAAAATTGAAAAATTTTGAAAATACAAAAACATGTTCATTTCTTTTATAGTTTTGCATTGTATATACTGTACATATTGTTTGTTTGTCCATCCTTTTTCACATTGACCGACTACGCCACATCCGAGACATGAGGATCATGAAGACCGCATGGTATGATCTTTCCAATCTCCTTTTTCCTCTATATGTTAATGACTATGTGGCTTTATTTTGATTGATGCGGTATAAAAAAATGTGATTTAGGAGTTGCATTTAGATTATATGGCATACTAGTTGGTAGAAGCACATGCATTAGGTTGTATAAATGATAGTTGCATCATGGCATATAGTTGCATTTAGGAAAAAAATTTGTGAAAGCATCTATTTGGGAAACTTGATAAGTGTATATAGGCCCTTGTAGATACTTTTTATTCTTGAGACTTTGCTTGTTAGAATGCTTGTAAAACACCCTAGGATGTGTCATGCTAGTATCCTTTGACCCATGGATTAAGGCATAGTCAAGAGTACTTTGCGATGTGATAACTCCTTGGCTACCGTTTATACCAAGATGAGCTTTGAAGCCATGCAACCATCTTCCATATTCTACCACATTTTTGTCATCAAAAAGGGAATGGGCACAAAAATAAGTCAAATTTAAGTTCAAGAAATGAAAAGAAAAGAAAAAAAAGTTTGCAATTTGCATCAAAGAAAAGAGGAGTACAAAAATAAGAACTCCAATGCTTCAAATAGAAGCCACCCTCATTACTAATTGGGGTGACCTTGAAAATGTTCAAAAGAAAATGCAAAAGTTAAAAATTATCAAATATTGAAATGCCAAATATCAAAGAAAATTGGCAAAAAGAAATTATTCTCAAAATGTCAAATGCCACAAAAAATTGGGGGGGAAAACAACAACAAAAGCAAACTTCCATATGAAACTCAAAATACAAAAGATCCCTCTATCCATTGAACCACTTTTATGCATGGTAAGAAGGGACGACCCTTCTTCTTATCTAGGCAAGAAGGGGAATTCCGCGATCCTCTAGTGTTTTTAACACCATAAGGAGTCTACTCTTGACAAAAGCATTTAACGATTGAAGACAAAGGTACTCTAGCTTAACACATTTTGGAGGTGATTTATTGGTATCCTCCTAGGCTTAGTAACGTAAATAAAAATTGTATCAATAATGGAGTATGTACCCTTAGATTGTTTCCCTTGTAGATAATTTCCGCCACTTAGATGAGGAAAGTGGCTATTCATTTTTGTAGATACATCCATTACTTGCTTTTACGTGCTTAATGCTTGGATGTATCGCCATTTTGGCAAGCCCCACCTTGCCTTGCAAGAAGGCATCCTACCTCATGGTTGTCTTGTTGTGAGTTGAAGGGGCGGAGTGAGACCCGATAATTGTCTCATATCGGCTATATTAGTAGAATAGTTTAAATAAGGGTCCTAATTTTAGTCATCTCTTTACTCGGGACGAGCAAAGGTTCGGTTTGGGGATGTTTGATGTGACTCATATTGGAGCACATTTAGTCCCCGAATTTACCTCGTTCCCATGCTTTATAGTGCATATTTGGGTCATTTACTATCTTTAGCCTCCCATTTTGCATATATTTTGAGGATTGTCACCTTTGGTAGGAAATGAGTGATAGCCTTGCATTTACATGGCAAATTGGAGATAAATGGATCGCACCTAATGACCAAGCATCAAAGAGAAGACAAGTTGGGCAATGACGAAAGTATACTTGCATCCTCAACAAGATCCCCGCGGATTATAAAGGAACAAAAAGAAGAAAAGCTCTCTGTCCCAGGATCCGAGCGTATTTCCCAGAATATGGGCGTCTTCAAGCACCAAGACGATCGTCTTTATCGCTAAGACGGACGTCCCAGAACAGCACAATCCGAGCGTCCCGTGGTCAGGACGAGCGTCTTCCAGCAGCCCAAGACGAGCGTCTCCTCTATGATCCGCTCGGATCACAAGTCAGTACCATCTGTTCCAGACTCCAAGACGCGCGGGACGAGCATATTCACACGAGACTAGCAAGACGGATATGCTCATCTCCTTGAGAGAGGAGCATTTCCTCAACTTTTATTAAGGGTCTTAATAGTTATTTAAGCCCTTAGCAACCCTAATTTTTGTACTTAATCTTTAGTATAAATACCCCTTTGTACTACCTAGATTAGTATGCTTGTTTTAGGCCTTCTTAATGCTTTATAAATTAGATCTTAACCATCTCAAATTAGTTGTAACACAAATTATCAATATTAATCACATCTTAATTCCTTCTTAATTTCTCTATTGTTCATCATTTATTTTTGGGGTAATTAGAAGATTATTGGGTTATTATTGGAAGATTGACAACCTTCCATCAATCATCAAGTACTTATATTATTCTTTGCATTATCATTTTGGAATCTCCATAGGTATAATTATCTTAATCTTTGTTTTAATTATTGTTAATCTTTCTTACTTATTCATCATGTTTTGCCTTGTTGATATGATTGACAACTTTGTTAGCATGCTAAACTTGATAATGAGTGAGTAGTTTCCTCAGCCAGGGTTAATGAGTAATTAGGGGAAATCAACATGGGGAATGATTCATGCTTAATCTAAATATGTTTTCATAATTTATTTGCTTGCTTGTTGTGATTTCAACTTATGCACATGTTATGTTCGATGAAATGCGAGCCTATGAATCCTTATATTTTTTTATCCATCACCTATCTTTTCAATGAGGCTTGTAAGCATATAAACCAACTCGAGCCTCATTAGACCATGCATAATGTTGAATAGGAAGAATTAAGTCGACTTGTAGGTGTTGTACAATCTTGACCGATTCGGCTCCGGGACCCAAACCTTCCTAGGGATTGTAAGCTTATACACAAACTCGATCTCATCACAACAATAATTGCTTGCTTATAACTTGAGAATATGTTTGTATGATCAATTCTCATGAATCCCCTATGAACTCATGACACCCTAGTGCTTTTAATCAATTGTTTACATCTCCATCTTTTTACCTCGCTTTGTTTTTATTGTTGATTAGTTTTTAGTTGATCTCCTATCTCAACCCCAAATTGTGACACCCTAAGACACGATCATTTACAATTGAAAATCCTAGATCAATACCCGTCCCTTGGAATCCGACCTTTACTTGCCTCTTTGCTAAGAGTAGTTTGTAGAGTTATAAATATTGTTTTGGTTGGTAGCTTTTGACGACGAGTTTCGACCACACCAGTAACTTCTAATCGTCACTTGAAAAGTTTATGATGTTGAAAAGTGTTTAAGAAATAATAACAAACCCTTTTATATTAATCTCGCATCATTAACAAAACTCGTCAAACTCAGCCCGTAAAACTCACTTACTCGATCGAGTCCCCAACTTACTCGATCGAGTACCCTACATGCAGTCTACTGATTTGCGTCAAAAACTACTTACTCGACAGAGTAAGCCCCACTCGATAGAGTACCAATAGACTCATAAAACCGTAGTATTACAGTCTTCCCTCCTTAAAAAGAACTTCGTCCCCGAAGTTCAACCCATAAACAAAAACAAAACACACCAACACTACTCCGACATAACAACACAACTAAAACTCGAAACAAAACTCAAATCACAACTCCCAACACAACACTCAACTCGACTCAAGACAACTACTAACAGTACCAAACCAAAATAAGACATGCAAAAACTTGTAAAAACAAAAACACATCAACACTACTCCGACATAACAACACAACCAAAACTCGAAACAAAACTCAAAGCACAACTACCAACACAACACTCAACTCGACTCAAGACAACTACTAAATGTACCAAACCAACATAAGACATGCAAAAACTTGTAAAAACTCTATGCAACCATCTCCTACCCCTCTAAAAGAAACATGGTTACGTCCCCGTAACCACACATACCTGATCAAAAAGATACGGATACCACTCCCTCATAGCCTCCTCCGCCTCCCAAGTAGCCTCCTCAATCTCATGGTTAGACAAAAGAACCTTAAGCAAAACCGTTTCCCCATGTCTAGTTTTCCTAACCTTGCGATCAAGAATCTGTTTCGACACCTCAAGATAAGACAAGGACTCATCCAACTCAATGTTCTCTACATCTAACACATGTGAAGGGTCACTCACATACTTTCGCAACTGAGACACATGAAACACATGAAACACATTATGCACCCTATACAAAGCAGCTGGTAAAGCTAATCGGTATTCAACCTCACCCACACGATCCAAGATCACATATGGCCCTATAAACTTCTGACTGAGTTTCCCTTTCTTCCCAAATCTCATAACCCTACGCATAGGAGACACTTTCAAAAGAACTTTGTCCCCAACCTAAAACTCTATATCATGACGATATAAATCCGCATAACTCTTTTGACGATCCTGGACCGCTCTCATCTTTTGTCTGATCAGCTTAACATGTTCCACCATCTTATGTACTATCTCTGGTCCTAAAACCACTGCCTCAGCTCTATCATCCCAACAAATCGGGCTCCTACATCTCCTCCCATATAAAACCTCTAACGGTGTCATGCTTATACTAGTGTGATAGCTGTTGTTATAAGAAAACTTAATTAAGTCCAACCTCTGTTCCCAGCTACCACCAAAATCCATAAAACAAGCTCGCAACATGTCCTATAAAGTCTTGATGGTCCTCTCCGTCTGGCCAACTGTCGCAGGATGAAATGCAGTGCTCATCTTTAAGGTAGTTCCCATCAATTCCTGCAACTCTTTCCATAACCGTAATATGAACCACGCATCTCTATCGGACACTATATCCTTCGGCACCACATGCAAACTAACCACGTGCTTCCTTTAAGCCAAAGCTAACTGTATCTTGGTCCAATTATCTTTTATCGGCACAAAATGAGCTGACTTGGTCAGACGATCCACTATAACCCATATCATGTTATTACCCTGTTGGCTCCTTGGCAAACCCATGATAAAATCCATAAAAATAGACTCCCACTTCCAATCACGTACCTCAGGAGACTGAATCTTACCTTGTGGTCGTCGCTGCTCCCCTTTAACTCTCTAACATGTCAAACAACGAGCCACAAACTCAGCTGTTTCTTTCTTCATCCCAGGTCACCAAAAAGTCTTCTTTAAATCCTTATATAGCTTGTCACCACCTGGATGTACCGAATATGGTGTACAATGAGCCTCTGTCATGATTATATTTTTCAACTCCTCATCACTAGGAACACACCATCTCCCATCAAATCTTACACTGCCATCTATATGAATAGAGAATCAAGACACTGTCCCCTTCTCTACTCCAGCTATCCAGTCCTCAATCTTAGGATCCAACACATGTTTCCTGCGAATATCATCTTAAATATCTGGCTTCACTGTCAAATCCCCTATAACATCCCCTTTCTGTATCATATGTATCCCTAACTTCCCCACCTCATCTCTCAACCACATCAAAGACACAGCCGTGCAAAGAGAATGCACACTCTTCCTGCTCAAGGCATCCGCAACCACATTAGCTTTCCCTTCATGGTATATAATATCCATGCCATAGTCCCGAATTAGCTCCATCTACCTCCTCTGTCTCATGTTCAACTCCTTTTGAGTGAAGATGTACTTGAGACTCTTGTGATCTGAAAACACCTTAAAGGTCACCTCATATAGATAGTGCCTCCAAATCTTGATAGCAAACACAACCGCACCCAACTCTAAATCATTCGTCGGATAATTCTCCTCATAAGGCTTCCGCTGCATAGAAGCATAAGCAATCAGTTTCCCGTTCTGCATCAAGACACAACCCAAACCATTTTTCGACGCATCTGTATACACCTCAAAGTTCTCACTCCCTTCAGGTAATGCTAAGATTGGAATTGTGATCAAACGCTCCTTTAATGTTTGGAACACCGTCTCACAACTTTCATCCCAACGAAACTTGTTCTCTTTCCTCATCAAAGTTGTCATCGGTCTAGCTATCTTGGAAAAATCTTTAACGAGCCGGTGATAGTACCCAGCTAAACCAAGAAACTCCTGATCTCAGCCACATTCTTTGGTGCTTCCCACCGAGTAACCGCATCTATCTTTGCAGGATCCACAGCAACACCCTTCTTTGAAATCACATGCCCCAGAAAAGCAACTTCCTCTAACCAGAACTCACACTTTGACAATTTTGCATACAGCTGATTGTCTCGTAACGTCTATAACACTATCCTCAAATGCTCCTCATGTTCCTCCTTAGTCTTGGAAAAGACTAAGATATCGTCTATAAAAACCACCACAAACCGATCCAAGAACTGACTGAAGACCCGGTTCATCAAATCCATAAACATTGTTGGTGCATTAGACAACCCAAACGGCATCTCAACATACTCATAATGACCATACCTTAATGTAAAAGTTATCTTTGGTATGTCCACCTCCCCAATCTTCACCTGATGGTAACCCGACCTCAAATCGATCTTAGAAAAGACTGTTGCACCGTTCAACTGGTCAAACAAATCATCTATCCTCGGCAAAGGATACTTGTTCTTCACTGTAACTCTGTTCAGCTCCCTATAATCGATGCATAACCTCAAACTCCCATCTTTCTTTTTCACAAACAAGATGATAGGACAAGAGTTGGTCGTCACACATCCAATCAAACACAATTTATAACTTCACAAACAACTCTACAATTAGTAAAGAGGCAATTAAAGGTCGGATCCCAAGGGACGGGAATTGAGATGAGATTTCTATTGCAACTAGTGGTGTCTTAGGGGTGTCACAATTTGGGTTGATGTGGAAGGTCACTAAACTAAATAGCAATATAAGTAAATAAGCAAGATGAATTGAAAGGGTTGTAAACAATTGATAAAAAGCACTAGGGTGTCATGGGGTCATAGGGGAATCATGGGAATTGATCATACAAACATGTTCTCAAATTATAAGCAAGCAATTATTGTTGTGATGGATTGAGTTGGGTTATATCTTACAATCCTAGGAAAGTTTGGGTCCCGGAGCCGAATCGATTAGATTGTACAACACCTACAAGTTGACTTAATCTTCCCTACTCAACAACATGCATGGTCTAATGAGACTCGAGTTGGTTTATGTCTTACAAGTCTCATTGAAAAGATAGGTGATGGGTAAAAAATGCAAGGATTCATAGGCTCGCATTTCATCAAACATAACATGTGCATGAGTTGAGATCAAAACAAGCAAGCAAATAAACCATGAAAGCATATTAATTTAAGCATGAATCATTCCCCATGTTGGTTTCCCCTAATTACCCATTAACCCTAGCTAGGTCACTACTCACTCATTATCATGTTGATCATGCTAGCAAGGTCGTCAATCATACCAACAAAATGAAACATGATGAACAAATGAAAGTAATTAACAATAATTAAAAAGGGATTAAGAGAATTATACCTACTAATGATTCCAATAATAAAGCAAAGAATAAAAGCAGTACTTGATGCTTGATTGAGAGGTTGTCAATCTCCCAATAATAACCCAAATAATCTTCAATTACCCAAAATAAAGAATGAACAAAAGAGAGATTAAGGAAATAAAACTTGTATTAAAACTTGATTAATTGTTGATTACAAAACTAAAGAGAGATTTGATTGATATTAACTACTGTAAGAATTGATAAGAAGAACATGCTCTTCTAATTAGACTAATGGAGTATTTATAGTGGAAATTAGGTGGATGCATTAGGGTTAACTAAGGGCTAAACTAGTAATAACACTTTTTAGTTTTAAGTAAGGAGACGCCGGTATTTTTCGAAGGAAGGGCTTCTTTCACGGAGGCTTGAAGAAGACGAAATTATGCTGGACTGGAATCCGTGCGTCTTAGGCTCGGGACGGGCGGATTCAAGGTCTGGGCACGGGCGTCTTTGGGAGAAGACGGTCGGATTCTGGTGGCTGCTGCCCGGGCGTCTTTGGGGGAAGACGCACGGATTGTGCTGTGGAGGACGGGCGGATTCAGGGCAATCCGCTCGGATTGTAGCTCAGCATTGTTTCTTCTTCTTTTCTTCCCTTTTCTTCATAAAATCCTTGGGGATTTCCTCGGGGATGCAAGGATCCTTTCTCGTCATTGCCCAACTACTATAATATGTACAAAGGCCTTCTAATCTTGTCTCTCCTTGATGCTTGGTCATTGAATTTAATCAATTTAGTCTCGTTTTGCCATGAAAATGCAAGATTCTTACTCCTTTCCTACTAAGGGATCAAAATCTCAAAGAATATGCAAAACAAAGAACTAAAGACAATAAATGACCCAAATATGCACTAAAAAGCATGGGAACAAGGCTAATTCGGGGGCTAAATATGCGCTAATTATGGTCACATCAAATATCCCCAAACCGAACCTTTGCTCGTCCCGAGTAAAGAGGTGACAAAGACTAGGACCATTATTTAAACTAACCTAATAACATAGCCGATATGAGACAATTAGCGGGTCTCACTCCGCCCCTTCAACTCACAACAAGACAACCATGAGGTAGGATGCCTTCTTGCAAGGCAAGGTGGGTCTTGCCAAAATGGCGACACATCCAAACATTAAGCACACAAAATCAAATAATGGATGCATCTACAAAAGGAATAGCCACTTCCTCATCAAGTGGCGGAGGCAACTAAAAGAGAACAAATTTAAGAGCATATAATCCTTCACAAATAATAGTTCAACAAATTACTAAGGCTAAGAGGATGGCACTAAATCACCTCCAAATGGTGTTAAACTAGACTACTTTCGTCCTCAATTTCCAAATGCTTTCGTCAAGAGCGATCGGATGGTGGTGGAATGATGATCCCTATGATGCTAGTAGCATATGACATGACAAGTCTCGAAATCTCTACAAAAGTAAAGGTCATGGATCGTCCCAAGCTCGACAAAGTGGCTTGACAAAAAGACTTTTTGGAAATGAAATGCTCAAATCGTTATAAACAAAGGGTGGATATGACTAGTATTCAAAAATTGACCTCATTCAACTTTCACATTTCAAAAATTTAAGATGGGGTTTGTCCCTTCCGGGCTAGTGTCCTTTGCTTTCGCCAATCGCTTATTAGGCAACCGGTTAACCTCTAGACAATAGCTTTTCGGGGTGATAGTCACTCTGTCTCTGGGCGGTTGAATTCACAACCGTGTGGGGGTCCAATTCAATGGATCCCTCTCCAAAGCACATCGAAGTGGTACGCCTCCATCAAAACAACTAAATTTCTCAACATTTCACAACATTTGAGGTTTCCTTAACAATAAATTACTTCCACATAACAAAATTTTCGAAATGAGCACTTCAAACTTATTGATAGAAAGTATTTTTGGGTTGCCTTACCACAAGGTCAATCAAGGTCACCTAGACAAGTTAACCAAGTCCACATCGCATCACGGGGTTGGATAGGTGACTCACATGCAAACTCTTGACTAGGCTTTGGGTCATTGGTCAAAAGACACTAGTATGACACAATCTAGGGTGTTTTACAACCATTCTAGTAGGCAAAGTCTTAAGTTGAAAAAGTATTTGTAATGGCTTAGTTGCTCTTGTCAAAGTTCTCAATTAGGCACTTTTCAAAATATTTTCATCTAAATGCAACTATATGCCATGATGCAACTATTATACACATCCTAATGCAAGTGATTCTACCAACTAATATGACATGTAAACTAAATGCAAGTCCTAAGTTCACATTGTTATACCGCATCAATCAAAATAAAGCCACATAGTCATTAACATAAAGAGGAAAAACGAGATTGGAAAGATCATACCATGCGGTCTTCATGATCCTCATGTCTCGGATGTGGCGTAGTCAATCAATGTGAACAAGGATAGAACAAACACAATATATACAATAATATATACAAGACTACACTAAAAAGGAAATGAACTTGTTTTTGGTTTTTTCAATTTTCAAATTTTTATGATTTTCGAAATTTTTCAATTTTTTTAGATTTTTGAATAAAAGTTAAGTTAGAATTCCTCATCCCCACACTAATATGGGCATTGTCCTCAATGGCCAAAATGATGGGAAATTATGCAAACATGATGCATGATTTCTACACTAAATGCAAGCTACACTAATCTACACTACATGATGCATGGTTTTTGTTTATGACGGAGAGGATAATTTAGATTACCTCCCGTTGTGTATGCATTGACTTCCCCAAACCGAGTTAGACATTATTGCTAATGTCCTAAGGATGGGTGTAGTTCATGCACACACTATGCAATGCATGAAACAAATTTTGTCATTTTGGATTTTGAAAGGTGGGAACAATAAAATGAGAACACCTCAATGGGGCCGAGGTGTAAGTCCTCTATGGTGCTAGGACTACTCCAACAATGATCAAGATTAATAAATAAAACAAAGAAAGAAGTAGAACAAACCTCGAGAGGGTAGGAGCCTCCAAAGCTTGCTAATCTTCCATCATATCATCACTATCATCATCTTCCTCATTAGAAGTGGATTCATCACCACTTCCTTCTTCACTTTCTTCTTCACCGTGCTCATCATCCTCTTCTCCTTCTTCATTAGCTTCCTCATCAATGTTATCATCAACCTCTTCATTACCGACTACCTCATTATCACCCGGAACAACCCTAGATGCACTCGGAAAGAGGACTTCCCTATCCGCCCAACTAGGCAAAGGACATGAAGGATCAAGTAGTCCTTGCCTAGCTAAGTTTAGGAGGGGTGGATATTGGGCTAAGTAAGCATCTTTTCGGTCCTCGAAGGCTTGCTTGTGCATCTCTTGCATGAGAAGAGTCAAATAATCATTTCTTGCTTCAACGCCATCGGGCTTGAACTCTTGGTACTCGAAAGGATAGGGTGGTGTGACAATGGAAGAGGAGGGCATTTCAATTTCACTCTTTTGTTGTCGGATAATGTACTCGGCCTCTTTTGAAGGGGGAAGTAGATAGTTGGTCCGGTGGACACTCAAACGACAAATCTTCGAAGGCAAAGTGAAAGATCTAGCCTCACTAGTGAGCCATCCATACTTGGTGTCAAGGGGGTTATGGGTAACCCACTTGTACTTGTATATCATAGTATTAATATCAATGAGATGACCACCCTCTTTCGCCTCATACTTGTTATCTTTGTTGAAGTTTGGATCAAAGTATTTAGCTAGAAGAGTGACTAGGCCTCCATTCACAATAACGGTAGTGCCTTTCTTCCCACAATCAATGTTTAGCCATCTATCCACCAAAAGCCTTAGAGAGTTGAAAGGCTTGGTGTGTTCCCTTCCAATGTTCAAAGCCGAATCAAGAAGAACAAAATCGAGTTTGGTGAAATGGTTGGTGTCTTTTCTTGCAATGATGGTGTTTCCTATGACCTTGTGCCACACTCTAATGCCCGGATGGTGGACTAATAGAGCGCGACTAGCATGAAAGTCCTCAAATTTCCTTCCGGAAATCGCCTCCCAAAGAGGGTCGGGGTCATACTTGCCAACATTCTTAAAATAACTCGGTGAATCACTAAGACCCAAAGCTTTACCCATTTCCTCAAAGGAGATGAACCTACTAACATTAGCTAGGCGGAACTCGATGTTTTCCCTAGTCTCAACCTTGTTGACTTTCAAAGAACTCAAAAATTCTAAGGTTAGGGAGGGGTATGTCAATTCTTTTGATTCAAACAATTTCTCCAACCCCATGGCTTTAAAGAAGGCTCTAGTTTGCTCAAGGACACCCAACTTATCTAAGGTATCTTCACAAATAAACTTGGTGGAAAGAAATGATTTTCTAGCAAACTTGGCAAAAGTGTCCCTATGGGATTTGGAAATGAAAATTACCTCCGGATAGTTCGAAAGTTGATCAATTTCCGGAGTAGTAGATGTTGTTGTTCCCATGGGAGGTTGTTGTTGTTGCACTTCCAAGTTTGGGCTAGCTACCACCATAGACAATGCTTTCTTTGCTTGAAGACTCTTTTGTCTTGATGAGAGTGTCTTTGCCTTTGGTGCCTTTGCCTTTGTTGCTTTTATTGCTCCCTTTGTCCTTGCCATTGATGAATAAACCAAGAAAAGAGTGAAAAATCTTCAATTTCTAGTGTACCCAAATCGATTTAAAGATGAAAGGCTTTGCCTTTATGAATTCAAAAATCGACTCAAAGGTTGAAGATTTTGTGCTTGGTTTTGATTTTTGTTGGAAGAGGAGTGATTGATTTGTTGTTAAAAGGATGTTTTGATTTGATTTTGGTGAATCTTGTTGAGGAATCTTGTTTTTGTGATGGAGAGGATGAGGGTTTTGAGGTTTATGAGTAGTGTTATGAATGAAGGAATGAAGAAATGAATGTGTGAGGGGGTTTATAAAACCCGAAAAATTTGAAATGCAGAGGTAAGACGGGCGATTTCTGCTCGGGACGCCCGGATTCTGCCTTTTCTGGGTTGGGAAAAACTCGCCTAAAGACGGGCGTCTTTCAGTGAAGATGCTCGGATTTTCAAACACGGGACGGGCGTCTTTTACAGAAGACGGGCGGATTCTTTTACAGGGATTTTTCTTGTTTTCCTCAGCCAAAAAGACGGGTGTCTTCCTTTCAGGACGGGCGGATTTTTGAAGACGGGCGGATTCAAATGCAGGACGCTCGGATTTGCTTACAGTCAAAAATATTTCAAAAGTTCAGCTCAGAGGGACGTGCGTCTTCTACCCAATATGCCCGGATTGCCTGAAGACGGGCGGATTCTCCTAAATCCGCTCGGATTCGACCCCTTTGTACCCAGATTCAGTTCCATCCGTGTACATTGCATATCCCTTGTCATTTTCCATTCTTCTTCATATCTCGTGTTCTTCATTGTGGGGGCACTACTAAGGTATGGATAGCCTAGGCAATTGCCATCCCCACACTAAGATAAAGCACTACACATTAATTGAAATTATTAGTCCCTCCCTCACTTCTCTCAAACATGATAATTATCTTGATCAAAGTATAAAAATCCAAAAATGACAAAAATGCAATATAAGAATTGAAATGCAAGTTAGGGAGTTAGAAATATTTACAAATGGTGGTTTAGGGAGGACTCCACCAAACTCTCATTCTTGATGAGATGTCAAGGGGGCATGTCCAAGGTGTTGTTGATGTTGTTCAACACCTTGAAAAAGTAATCAAAAGCTTGTTCATTGTCATGATAAAGGTCTTCAATAGACCTTGGCCCGTGTTGTCGGTCTTGATCGATAGCATTACCAATGTAGGGATTGAAAATCCCTTCAAATTCGTCGTCCCAAAGACCACAAACTTCATTAAGTTGATCATTGAAAATCTCTTGATTTGATGGAGACAACTTTCCCATTTCTTTTTCTTGGCCAATAAGGCCATCTTCTTCTTCTTTGCTTGATTTTGATGAGCTTTGCAAGCTCTCTTTGCTACAATTCTCTTGCTCTTTGAATGGAGCATCTTCAATTTTCTTCTTCCATTGGAGTTCCGACTTCTTCCTTTCATCCTTCCGACTATAATGATCGATCATGAAACACGGTTCATGCAAACGTGGAGCTCTCATAGTCTTGTCAAGATTAAAAGTTATACTCTCATCTCCCACTTCTAGAGTGAGCTCACCATGTTTCACATCAATCACCGCACCCGCGGTGTGTAAGAAAGGTCTTCCTAGAATGATTGGAATGTTGGAGTCTTCTTCCATATAAACAATAACAAAGTCCACCGGGATGAAAAACTTCCCAATTCGTACGGGAACCTCTTCCCATATTCCTAATGGTGTCTTTGTCGATCTATCGGCCATTTGGAGTGTGATATTGGTGCATTTAAGCTCTCCCATCCCCAACCTTTTACTCACCGAGTACGGCATAACACTCACACTAGCCCCTAGATCACACAAGGCTTTATTGATCGTGGTGTCGCCAATGGTACATGGTATTGAGAAGCTTCCCGGATCCTTTAGTTTTGGAGGTGAACTCCCTTGAAGTATTGCACTACTCACCTTAGTGAAGGCGATATTCTCAAGTTTCCGGATCGACTTCTTCTTTGTGAGGATGTCTTTCATATATTTCGCATAGGCCGGCACGTGATTTATTAATTCCGTGAAAGGAATCGAGACTTCCAAATTCTTCACAATTTCCATAAACTTTCCAAGTTGGTCATCAAATTTGGGCTTGGCTTGACGACTTGGAAAAGGAAGTCTAATCACAATGGGCTCCTTCTCCTTGACCTTGTCTTCATTTTTCCTTGAAATTTCTTCTTTTGATGGTTCTCCATCCTTGGAGTTTTGCACAATTTCTTCCTTATCACTAGCTTCCAAAACTTCATCCTCAACTTGCTTCTTCGGTGCTTCATACCTTGTACCACTTCTCAAGTGAATGGCACTAACCGTTTCATGTCTTGGGGGATTACTTTGAGGTGGTAATTGCCCCTTTTGTCTTTGTGAGCTTGAAGATGCTAGTTGAGTCAATTGGGTTTCCAACATCTTGGTGTGAGCTAGAATGTTGTTGATGGTGGTTTCCTTTGCTTGACTATCTTTTTGCATTTGAGTGAAAAACTCTTGTTGATTCTTTTGCATTTGGAGGACCGCTTTTTGAACATCAAAACCTTGGTCATTTTGTTGATTGTATGGATTTTGATTTTGGTAACCTTGGTTTTGGTTGTAAAAGGGTCTTTGATTTTGGTTTCTCATGGGAGGTGGGGTGTATGTTGTTTGAGGGTTTTGAACATTTTGGCTTTTGTATGAGAGATTTGGATGGAATTTGGTGTTTTCATTGTAATAGTTGGAATAAGGGGTACCACTCTTGTATGCTTGGAAAGCATTCACTTGTTCATTTGTTCCTCTACATTCACTTTGGTCATGTCCCAAAGTTCCACAATTCTCACATATCCCACTTGGGATTGATGAAGATGCCGTCATGGCATTAACATGATGCTTTGGTGATTTTGAGGCTTATTCAAGTCTAGCCATAGCTTTTTCAAACTTCAAATTGATTGTGTCAATGTGAGCACTAAGTTGAGCACCCAATTGAGTAACGGAGTCCACTTCATGCTTTCCTCCTCTAGTAGCCTTGCGAGGTCTACTATATTGTGAGTTATGGACCGCCATTTCCTCAATTTTGTTCCATGTTTGATTGTCATCAACTTCGGTGAACATTCCATTTGATCCCATGTTGAGAATGTTCCTTGAATCTTCATATAGACCGTTCCAAAATTGTTGTACCAAGAACCACTCGCTAAGTCCATGATGAGGACATGAGCGACAAATTCCCTTGAACCGCTCCCAAGCTTAATACAAAGATTCTTTATCCCTTTGCTTAAAACCCGTAATTTGAGCTCTTAGCATGTTAGTCTTTTCCGGTGGGTAGAATTTTTTGTAGAAAGCTAGAGCTAGCTTCTTCCAAGAATCAATTCCGAGAGTGGCCTTATCAAGGCCCTTCAACCATTGTTTCGCGGTGCCAATTAGAGAAAAAGGAAATAAGACCCATCGAATTTGGTCTTGAGTTACACCGGTTTGAGAAATCTCATCACAATAGTCACAAAAGGTTTCCATATGAGAATGAGGGTCTTCACTAGGCATGCCCCCAAATTGGCTCCTTTCGACTAATTGGATAAAGGCGGATTTGGCAATAAAATTTCCGGTCAAATGTTGTGGTGTGGGAGTACCATTGGGTAGGTTCTCCTCGGTGGGTACGGAATGTGATGAAAACTTAGGCATTGTGGGTTGATTTTGTGTGGTATTTTGTGTTGGGTTCTCCTCACCTTCTCTTGCAAAAGGGTTGATGAACTCAATAGTTGGTTGAATATCTACAACCTCACTAATACCTCTCAAATTCCTCCTAGCAAGTCTTCTATTGGTTGTCAAAGTTCTTTCAATTTCACGATCAAAAGGTAACAAATCACCTTGTGACCTTCTAGACATGCAAAATATCAAACAACTCGAAAACAATTAGAATAAACCTTGAGGAGTTTTACTTCCCCAAGGCAAAGAAAGACACAACTAATAACAATATAAGAAAATCTAAATCAAGTTAACACCATCCCCGGCAACGGCGCCATTTTGATAGGACAAGAGTTGGTCGTCACACATCCAATCAAACACAATTTATAACTTCACAAACAACTCTACAATTAGTAAAGAGGCAAGTAAAGGTCGGATCCCAAGGGACGGGAATTGAGATAAGATTTCTATTGCAACTAGTGGTGTCTTAGGGGTGTCACAATTTGGGTTGATGTAGAAGGTCACTAAACTAAATAGCAATGTAAGTAAATAAGCAAGATGAATTGAAAGGGTTGTAAACATTTGATAAAAAGCACTAGGGTGTCATGGGGTCATAGGGAAATCATGGGAATTGATCATACAAACATGTTCTCAAATTATAAGCAAGCAATTATTGTTGTGATGGATTGAGTTGGGTTATATCTTACAATCCTAGGAAAGTTTGGGTCCCGGAGCCGAATCGATTAGATTGTACAACACCTACAAGTCAACTTAATCTTCCCTACTCAACAACATGCATGGTCTAATGAGACTCGAGTTGGTTTATGTCTTACAAGTCTCATTGAAAAGATAGGTGATGGGTAAAAAATGCAAGGATTCATAGGCTCGCATTTCATCAAACATAACATGTGCATGAGTTGAGATCAAAACAAGCAAGCACATAAACCATGAAAGCATATTAATTTAAGCATGAATCATTCCCCATGTTGGTTTCTCCTAATTACCCATTAACCCTAGCTAGGTCACTACTCACTCATTATCATGTTGATCATAATAGCAAGGTTGTCAATCATACCAACAAAATGAAACATGATGAACAAATGAAAGTAATTAACAATAATTAAAAAGGGATTAAGAGAATTATACCTACTAATGATTCCAATAATAAAGCAAAGAATAAAAGAAGTACTTGATGCTTGACTGAGAGGTTGTCAATCTCCCAATAATAACCCAAATAATCTTCAACTACCCAAAATAAAGGATGAAAAAAAGAGAGATTAAGGAAATAAAACTTGTATTAAAACTTGATTAATTGTTGATTACAAAACTAAAGAGAGATTTGATTGATATTAACTACTGTAAGAATTGATAAGAAGAACATGCTCTTCTAATTAGACTAATGGGGTATTTATAGTGGAAATTAGGTGGATGCATTAGGGTTAACTAAGGGCTAAACTAATAATTACACTTTTTAGTTTTGAGCAGGGAGACGCCGGTATTTTTCGAAGGAAGGGCTTCTTTCACGGAGGCTTGAAGAAAACGAAATTGTGCTGGACTGGAATCCGTGCGTCTTAGGCTCGGGACGGGCGGATTCAAGGTCTGGGCACGGGCGTCTTTGGGAGAAGACGGCCGGATTCTGGTGGCTGCTGCCCGGGCGTCTTTGGGGGAAGACGCACGGATTGTACTGTGGAGGACGGGCGGATTCAGGGCAATCCGCTCGGATTGTAGCTCAGCATTGTTTCTTCTTCTTTTCTTCCCTTTTCTTCATAAAATCCTTGAGGATTTCCTCGGGGATGCAAGGATCCTTTCTCGACATTGCCCAACTACTATAATATGTACAAAGGCCTTCTAATCTTGTCTCTCCTTGATGCTTGGTCATTGAATTTAATCAATTTAATCTCGTTTTGCCATGAAAATGCAAGATTCTTACTCCTTTCCTACCAAGGGATCAAAATCTCAAAGAATATGCAAAACAAAGAACTAAAGACAATAAATGACCCAAATATGCACTAAAAAGCATGGGAACAAGGCTAATTCGGGGGCTAAATATGCGCTAATTATGGTCACATCACAAGACTAGTGCTCCCCAGGGTGATACACTAGGTCTAATGTATCCCTTCTCAATCAGATCATCCAGCTGTTTTTTCAGTTCCTCCAACTCCTTAGGACCCATCCGGTACGGTGCTTTAGATATTGGCCCCGTCCCCGGTTTTAACTCAACACTGAAATCTATCTCTCTCTCTTCGGTGACAACCCCGGTATCTCCTCTGGAAATACATCTGGAAATTCTCCCAACACTGGTATCTGCTCAAATGTCGGACTCTCCATACGATGATCCCTCACATGGCACAAGATCAACAGACACCTGTTCCTCACATAAGACTTCAAAGTCACTGCTGCAATCAACTTAACTTTGGGTTTGACGACAAACCCACGATAAGACACACTAATCCCCTTAGGACCTCTCAGAGAAACCCTTTTTTGATGACCATCTATCTTAGCCTTGTACTTTCCCAACCAATCCATACCAACTATCATCTCAAAACCCTCTAAAGGAAACCCTAACAAGTCTACATGTAGGTCAACTTGCCCAACTATCATAGACACACCTCTATACAACCGCCCACAAGATACAGACTCACCCGACAGTATAAAAACTTCTTCTTTTACAGACTCATACTCACTCAAACCCAACATCTTAGCATGACTCGAAGATACAAACGACTGTAACATTCTCGAATCAAACAAAACAAAGGTAAAGACTCCATTAATAAGAAAAGTATCGGTGATAACGTGAGCATCATCCTCAGCTGCTTTTTTCTCCATCATAAACAGCTTACCACTGGTCTTCTGCCCACCTCCCTGGACAGTACTAGCTGAAGTAGTCGGCTTAACTGCCGACCCGTGGTTGTTGTTCGTCACTGGTTTCTGATATGAATTACCGCTATTGCGGTTAGCCCCACCATTATTTTTACTGTGACCACCCCGGTTATTCCACGATTCAGTCGGCCTATTACTAGCATAACTCTGCGAAGGACACTGAGAAAAACTCCCTTGTGACGGTCCCTAGAAACTCCCACCCACAACATTGGTGCACTCATGCCTCTTGTGGCCCATACCGCCACAGTTAAAACAAGCTATCCCTCAACTGCTGCTACTACCACCACGGCCACGCCCGTAAGAAGCTCCAGTACTAAACCCTGAACCTGAAGAGTATGCTCTCACATGGTTATGGCCGCCCCTCTTGTAACTAGAGTGACCACCACCCTCACTCTCAGCCTTTCTCTTTTCAGAAACTCTCTTCCGGTTCTCCTTGGTCATCTCTACCATCCTCTCAGCCCTCCCAGCTCGCTCATATACCTCCTTAACATCTGTAAGGACCCCTACCGGTAACTTCTCCATAATCTTGGGTGTCAACCCCTTCTCAAATCTCAACACCAAGTTTTCTTGGTTCAGCCCCATGTCCTCAGTATACTTCGATTTCTCTTTAAACTTATGGTAGTACTCAGCAACGGTCATGTCAGATTTTATCTTAAAATCATCGAATTCCTCCCTCGGCTTACTGCGCACATGCTCCGGCACAAAATCTCGCCTCATAGCTTTCTTAAACTCATCCCACAGTATGGCAGGTAGTCTCTGTTTCACATACAAATCCAAAGCACTCACCTTAACCTTATCCCACAACTCACCGGCAGCTTCTCTCAGGTAGAACGCAGCTTGTTCCACTCTCAACTCTTCTGGGCATTGAACTAGATTGAGAATATTCTCCATCTCTCTATGCGAATTATCCAACAGAATTGGCGCCCTTATACCCAAGTACTCCTTTGGGTTAAACCTCGCAATATGCACACTAATCTTGGAGTGATCAGGTTTCTCTTCCTTATCTTTCCCAACCCTCTTCAAAGCCTCAGTAAGAGCATCTTGGTGCTCCAACATCTTAACTATCTCATCAATGCTCATGTTTTCAGCCCTAGCATACAAAGCAGTTCTTTTCGGCGGCATCTTGTAACTATATAAGAAAAGGTAAACATGAACACACATCCCATATCTTAAAACACAAAACCAGCCTGTACAGCACCTACTCGATCGAGTGTCACCGCCCACTCGATCGAATTGAGGCCACTCGATCGAGTATCCTATCCTACTCGATCGAGTGCCACAAAAATAGAACCTGACCAGAAAGCTCCCAAAGATGTACTCGATCGAGCCAATCACCCACTCGATCGAGTTGACCCCACTCGATCGAGTTGTCTATCCTACTCGATCGAGTGCCCCCAAAGCAGACTACTGTCCAAAAATCACAAAACCACCTACTCGATCGAGTTGACCCTACTCGATCGAGTCACTCACCTACTCGATCGAGTGCCCCCCACTCGATCGAGTCATGCAGACTCGTACACTACCTGCATGTTCTTACTCAAACTTTTAGCTATTATACTTTCATACAAAATGACAAACAACAACATATATATACATATCTCTTTGTATACTCAATCAAAAACAACTTTCCTTCCGTATTTCTAATATGTCACGTTATAAAATCATCGATCATGCCTTCATACTTTCAACCAACAACATATAAAATTACATCATCATCATCTTTCTCTACACGTCCCTCATCCTCCACATATATACATCCACCGATTCATACCACACATTACTATATAGATACACAATTACAAGATAAACACATAGCGATCCCGACACATATCCCATGGTGACCGGTTCAAAATTGCAGGGCGAGTTCGCGACATTAGGACGTCTCCCAAGTCTTTGCATTAGCTCCTACAACTTCTACCCCGGGTTCATTTTAGTTTGACTCCATATGTTCATTAGGTTCATTGGTTACAAGTTTCAAGATCGTCGCTCTGATACCACTTTATAACACCCTCATACTCCAAGTGCCTTACCAGGACCACTTAAGGTATGGAAGTGCTACCATCTCGGTTTCCCGAGGCAATGATAATCAAAAGACAATAAGGAAACATACTTAAATAGTAATAAAGTTTAAAGTGAATACATGCCAAACTCCAAAACCGAAAAAGGAAATACAAGGTTCTCAAAACTGTCAACTACTAAGCAACTACAAATTGTTTGACACAGCGGAAGACTTCTAAAACTGCAACGTGGTGACTCATCCCAGCTATCCCATACGCATCGTCTCATACCTGCTCAATAACTGCTCACCACCCCCAAATGGATCACCACAGTTTTCAAAACATTTAAACGGGGTCAGTACTAATTACACAAAATAAACAGCTGCAATAAACGATAATACAAACAACTCAAATCCACGCATCTCAGTCACCAGTACATCTCCACCCTATCTCCACATATCTGACTACACACTGAAGTGTGTGGTCCTGGCAGAGTACCCGTCGCAACAAGTACTCCTCACCGCCAATGGGGGACCGCAGCAGCGAAATCAAATCCGACGTAGTTCGATCATGGTGCATAAACATGGCATTTTGATTGTGTGTACACACTCGAAGGTTTCACCTAAGGTATCATGTCGTATCCCATTCTAGCCTGTAAGGTACCGTTGTATTCCGTGTCTAGGGTTGGTACAAAAGGTTTTGATTCTTTGGGATGTGGAGCTTGGTAAAAATAGGTTCGTAAGGTAAACCATCATTCTGAAGGTTCGTTTTGTGGTGTTAAGGCCAAGGGCTATGGCTTATAACGTGGTTGGAAATGGTGTCTCAGGTTTGATGAACCTAAGTGCAAATGGGTCGGGAAACGATGTGGGTTCAAATTTCCATGTCTGGACCCTAAAGGCTTGGTGTAACAGCACAAGCGGAATGATTCTCAAAATTCCTGACTATCCCCTTATAACCGTCTCAGGAAGGACTTAGAGGGTAAAGAGGTCACTACTTACGCTTTTGGGCTTCGCCCATTGAACTTCAACTATGGGTACTTGACTTGACTTCTGGCCTCTGTAACTTCGACATTCAACCAAAAGCGTTCTGCAATGTCTTCAACATATTTTTTTTTCTTTTTCCTTTTTCTTTCATCACTTTACATTTTTCTTTTTTTTTTTCATTCTTTTTTTCATTTTTCCAATTTTTCTCTTTTTCTCATTTTTCATTCTTTTTCATCTTTTTTCTCTCTTTGATCTTCTATTTATTCTCTTAGTCATCAATGGATACACCTTGAAAACTGGGCTTCGCCAACTAATTTGGGTAGGAACTAACAATTCCTTGTTAGAACGGGTTGATATCTTCCCTCTTCGAGATGGGATGATTTTGTTGGGGAAAAGGCTTGCCTTCCATCATCGATAGGGGAAATAAGGAGCTTGTCCGGGTTTGTCATAGAATCATCTAAAAGCTTGTCACAAACATTGGTTCAGATGGAGGTTTTCTACCAGACATGGAATAGGTAAAGGAATCAAACACGGGATCCTAGTGTACCTTACATTTTGAAACGAACCGGGACATATTTCTACCCCAGGGATGCCTTTGAGTGTGTTGTGCATTTTATCATGCTTTCAGAATGATTGAGGATTGGAAACAAGACAAATTTGGAAACGAAACTGGAACTTTTTATTGGAAAGACAAATGCTTAACAGACTCGAAGGAACGATTCCTAGGACACACCCTAGGTCATCGCGGGACAAACGACTCAACTTCAAGAAAAGAAAGTCCTAGACTTGACTCGACTAAGAAAAGAAAACAGATCCCGACTCATAATTTTTCAAATCTGGTCTTGAGCTTTCTCTTGTTCAGCTGTCAGCTTAGATGCTCGGTTCTGGTCCTTGATCCCTTTGATGGTCTGCCTCCATCCTGAGGTATTCCTCTGAGGATCTACGCCAGTGATGAAAGTTGGTGAACCGAATTGTCTTTTATTAACTTCGTTAACGAGAGGAGTACATTCTAGAGCAAGACTCCTGACTTGAATTTCATTCTTCGGGTTTGGCAAGAATTCAAAGCAATCCACAAATATTTTCCCGATAAACACCTCTTTCAAGTGACATGGGTGGATAAGATGGGAATAATCGACATTGTCTTCGACAGAAACAAAGTTGGCGTGATCGCCAAATGGATTGGTGATGTTATTGGGTTTAACAGTTGGGATCGGGAGTGTTCCATTCTCGATCATGTCTTGAATTTCGTGCTTCAGTCGATAGCACCTTTCAGTATCATGGCCTTTCCCTTGATGAAAGGCACAGTAGGCATTTGGTTTATACCATTTACCTTGTTGATCAGCGGGAGGGTCCGGAGTTGGACCAATAGGCTTCAGCTTTCCTTGGGCTATGAGCCTTTGGAGAGCGTATGTATAAGTGCATCCGATATCGGTGAATGCCCTAGGTGTTTGGCGCTGCGACTTCTTCGATTGCCCTTCTAAGAGATTGAGGGCTTCATCAATATGAGTCGTTGCTGGGGCCTTGGCCTTAGACGATGAGGCCCCTTGGTACCCTTTCGGCCTTTCAGCCTCTGCCCTTATGACATCATCTTCTACCTTTATCCCGATTCTTATCAATTCTTTGAAAGAGCCAAAATTCTGGTATTTCAGAGCATTGCGGTAAATAGGTCGTAGATTCTTCACGAACTTATCTACCATTTCAACTTCATCAGGCTTCTTAGCTAGTTTCACGCTTTCAGCGCGCCATCTTGCGAGGAATTCAGTAAAGCCCTCTTTCTCCTTCTGTGTCATCACTTCCAAAGTCCTTATGTTGGTTTGAATCTCAACATTGTCAGCATAGTGCTTACAGAACTCCACCGTAATATCTTCGAAAGTGGGGAAGTTCTTAAGGTCCAGATTATAGAACCACGCCTTCGGGTGTTCATCCAAAGATTGGGCAAAAATTTCAGAGAGCATGTCAGCAGGCACTCCCTTCAGTGCTAAGTACCCCTTATAGGCCTTAACATGGTGGACTGGATCTTCTGTGCCCTTAAACTTTGGGATATCAGTGAGTACCATGTTCGTGGGCAACTTATCCTGAATTGGGGCATAGGCCCTAGCATTCTCATAGTGAATGTTCTTCCCCTGGGAGAGTTTCAAACGGTCTTCGATGAACTTGAACCGTTTTTCCAGATCAGTCAGTGGTGGAGGGGAATCTTCACCCAGCTTAGATTCGATTGCATCCATTCGGGTCATCATGAGGTTCACGGCCTCAGTAAGCTTGTTAACAACATCTTCCATTGCTTGACGTCGGGTTTTTGGCGGCCTTTCTACAAGAAAACCCCGTACTGAGTCAATATTTAAAGTAAGAGCCCTTGCACACTTAAGGACACGACCCCAACTTGACTCAAACAAAGACTCGACTTGAGATTGACTAACCAGAGGTTCGACTCACGGTTGGATCTAGACCTTGGTTCATTTTAGACTCGACAAAACGACCTGACTCAAACTGTCATAACTCGATTCTAAACTGGACTTGGTGTGACTAAACCCGTGATTGGGCTAACATAGCCCATGGGTTCATATGAAACGTCCATAATGGCCTAGCTTGGACGTTTCTGTGGACTATCCTAGACAAACGGTGGACCGACATGATTCAAAGCCCAAGAGGTGAGCTTGGGTGACCCAACAAGGTCGTGTTCTAGAATCTTAGAACGAAACACACCCGGCCTAACACGGCCATGACCCGGACACAACTTGACGCATTTCATGCTTGGTTGAGGTTCGAGAGGCATTTTGGATTGGTTTTGAAAAAAAACGAAAGATTGATTCGAAAATGAGATTTGAAATGGGCAGCATGCCGGCTATAAAAGCTCATTTTGGGCCGAAAATTCTAGTCCTTTTTGGGCAGCATTCCGCGTTTTTAAAACCATGCTATTTTGAAAGTGAGTTGTTCAAAAGTTCGGTTTTGAAAAGGACATGGGAAATTTCGAAAAGACTCGGGAAAACAATTTGCACATTGTCATTCTCATGTTACAAGGATGTATGCTCCTAGACATCTCTAAGTCTCGGCAAGTCTTCTACAAGAAGGTCTATGCCCCCCATCCTTTTGCGGTCTTATAGAGCAAGGTGTCTTAAGGTAGAGTACCTAGAAGATCGTCCCCACCATCAAGAACCACGCGAGGTGAAGTGGAAGCGAGCAATGTGCAGCTTCCTAGCATAGTGGGACGTCGCCCCCCACGCATCACGAAGAAACGCTGGGACGGCCCGGGCAAGTCCTTAAGGGTTTATGCATGAATCGTAGCACTATGAGTAATGTTTTACTTTCCAACACTTTCTTTTCAAGTTTCACCTCGGAGGAAAAGACCCTAGAAACAAAGTGTAACTAGTCCTCTTTTCCCCCAGGAGTCGCCAAATCGTGGACAAGGCCCTCGGGAACTGCGTCCGCGGGATCCACACTAGGCATAATCGACTCGAGGTTCTTTCGAATCGAATTAAGACCAATTAGAGTCGCCACCAAGTTTTTTTGGGAACTTGGAACCGTTCAAGTCAACTTTACACCTTTCATCGAAAAGCATAAAGCCAATCGACTACGAGTGATTAAAGATAAAGACTTGTACCCTATATCACTCGATTTGAATGACTCTCGTAATCCAATGGTATTTAGACGGATCCACAAACCATAGATCTTGAGTAAGGGGTGAGGGTACGTGTTAGGAAGCCCATAAGGACACCTAACCCCGCCCGTCAATAACGGCCTCTACTAAGTCAAGTATCGGATTTCAAACAAGGTCATAGCTACTACGATGTATGATATGCAAACGTTGTTTTAACCCTATCATGTGACAACAACTTCTATGTCGTTTTAGATGCAACTAAACTAACTTTGTCAAAGTTGTAATTTAGCATGTGGGTTGATTGATCTAACAACATACAAAACAAAGCAAGCAAGGCTTAAGGGGGAATGGGGGAGCCGTTGGGATCTACCTATTACAAACCAGGCATTTCATGCCGACGCAACGATAAATTAAAGATACAACTCGATCTAAATACAACGCTATACACACGACGCAATACACGGCCATTTGGCCTAGAAAACCGTGCACAAAGGGGTGACTCACGGCCTACATGACACACGGCCTTGGGTCACTCCTCGTAATGCGTGCTTTCACTTAATCTTATCGAATTAAACATTGGGCTACGCACCAAAGCATGCATTAGCATAAACCGGGCCATGTTGCTTTAAACAACATGCGGTTTACTACGCTCCTACAAGCATTGGGGAACAACCGTCTAACCAAACAAGACTAAGGTTTTTTGAAGAGGTTTTGACTCAATAAAAGTAAAACAAGCTCGAAAATTACAACTCGATAAACAAATTACAAATTACAAGCAACGAAACAACGAGGAACAAAAGGTATAAAAAAACGAAGCAAGAAAGACAAAGAAGACGGTCAAGCTCACGGCCCAAACCACGACCACCCTCACGGCCAAGACAAGGCCATCCTAATTCCTAGGTTAGGTTCATTGGTTAGGTCGAATGATTGCGAAACGGATTAGAAAACGAGTTAGAAAACAAGTTATAAAACAGGTTGATCGATTGAGAAGAAACGCGCGAGTGTGTATTCTACACGGCCTAAAGGGTCCAATTAGGTCACAATATCATAAGATTAATGCTTACTCATCGAGTGTTAATAGGAAGGTGCTAATCACGCACTCCTATGCTAGCGAGAAATCAAGTGAAAAGAAAGATGTATTCAATTAGGTTATAGAATTGTTAATCGATTTTAAAAGCTATGTCGATGCCACCTAACATGTCTAATTAGGTTATTAAAATGATCGAATGTCGTCTAAATACGTCATATGTTAACAATCAGAGGTTAAACTAACATACAACGGATCCTAGGGTATGTCGAATTGGCCGAAACAACAAGGGGGTCAAAAGCGAAGAGCGAAGTTAGAAATTCGTTTTATTTATGCCCTACCTTGAACACGAGGATATGTAAATGAGACGGGGGTGTACGACCGACTGAAGTAGCGGTTTATTTTCCCATCTCAAGTCAACGCGGGTGTTCATGGTGGTACTTTAACTCATACTCGGACTAGACTAGTTTCATAGTTAATTAAACAATCGATAAACAAAAACGATAAACGAATAAAACAAACTATAAAAAAACAAGCATAAAAAAACGAAATAAAAAAGGAGAAAGAGGAGGATTTGATGCACCCTCAACCTACATGTATCGTTGACACCGTCTTGGTCGTAATCGATGGTAGATTTTATCTCGAGAGGCCGTCGTCGACGAAGAAATAAAGCAACACGCGTTTTTTGACAAATCTGGACAGCAACTTTCAAACGATGATTTCTCCCTCGTTTCACGACGAAAATTCGATTTAAAAGATGTTTTGAAAACTAGAAAAAGAGGAGAACAGAGATCTTAAAGCAACCCCTGCTCGTTTTGAGTTATTGGGCACGAAAAATGAGCACAAACAGAACTGGACAGACAAGAACAAACCGCGAAAACAGAGTGTATAACACTCTGTTTTTCGAGGGATTTCGTGTACTCTCAAGGGCAATTTGGCTCGTAAATCTTTTTCTAATGTGTAGATGGATGTTATGTGGTTAATTAGGAACAAGAAAATCGAGTTTTGATGGAGGTTTGAGGGAGGAACGAATTGTTTTTCGAGGAAGACACACAAACAGTTTCAGTTTGTATGTCGGTTTTGTGGAGGGTTTTTGAGAGGCAATTAGGGTTTGTTTCTGAGGTTTAAAGCTCGTGAGTGATGGTAGGATGTATATAGAACTTAGAGGAATGAATGTATGGTGAAGGGGTGGTATTTATAAGGAGTTAAAGTAGGGTAAAAGAGAGGAAGAGGCAGTCGGGCCTGTTGAGCATAGCTGCTGTCCAGCAGCTTTTGGGGGGTTTTCTAGGGTTCGTTTGGGGGGTTTTCTTGGTGATTAAGGTAAGGTAATATGGGTAGGATACTAGGGTATGGGTTAGGGTTAATGGGCACGGGTTTTGGTGGTATTTGGAGCGGGTTTTGGGCTCGAGATTGAGCTGCCAAAACAGGGGGCTGCATTGGTTATGCGCGGGCTGTTGGGGGGTGTTTGGGGCACGACTTGGGCCATGGTTAAGGGGGTTCGAACTGGGTTGGATGGGTAGTGGTCTAGGTTGGTTAGTGTACTCGAGATTCGTGCCAATTCGTAAAGAAAACGGGCTCAAAAACCGAGCTAAAATCGAGCTCAAAAACACATGTTCGAAACGAGTTCTTTTCGATTTTCAAATCGATTTTTCAAATCAATTAACACATTAAAATAAATGATTTTTCAAACCAAATATACTCATAAAATGATTTTTCAAATCAAATATTTATTTTATTTTCAACAAAATAAACTTGGGAAAATAAATTCAAAATAAAATAAAATAAGTTGAATTC
>NW_027413252.1:0-86427 GCF_048544455.1 Silene latifolia
ATTTTATTCTATTTTAATTAAAATATTATTATAGTTTAGAGTTTAGTGAAACTAATATAATTTGATGAGAAGATTAATTTTAATGAAAATAGGTGAATTAAATTGTGATTGTTAGTTTCTTTATTTACTGAATAAACATAATTATAATTAGTTTTCTTTTTTGAGAATATGCTTTTTGGAGGGAAAATAATAGAAATCATCCATTCTTTTAGTAAATAAAGGATGCTCTTTTTACGTACTACCAAAATTGAATATCACGTTCTCAATATTATTGTGAAAATATGTAGCAACTGACAGCAACTCTGATAAAAGGTATTGTTACAATGTTATCGAGGATAGTTTTTCCATTTAGTTGATTGAAAATTAATTCAAGGGGGAGTTAGCATAAACGATTCTCACAGTTAATTAGTCACGGTGTATCGATGAGTTGTTCAGTTCCTTAAATTTTAACTTGTCTTGCCATAGAATGAGGTCATTAATAGTTTTTGACATCTATTCCTTCTTATTATAGGCTCTCAAAGTACATTCCAAACTTAACAAAATATAATTACCAATATGGTGGTCTGAGTATATTGATATGGCCTTAGGACCCATTTACGGTTTTTACTCGGCTTGGTTTTCAAAGCTTCCGTGCAAGAAGTCTTTTTGCTTTAAATATTTTTTTAGTAATTATTTATTAGCTTTTTTAACTAAACTCTTTTTGTCAGTTCGGTGGTAAAGCCGCTACTTAAAGTAATTAACAAAGCCACACGTTTCCGACACTCGCTATTTCCTATCGAAAAGAATTTCTTGTTATAAAATAAATCGTAAAACATTAAAAATTTAATCATATTCATTAATTACATTGAAAAAAATATAAAAGGTTAAGTTATTTTAATTACTCTATTATTATGTACAAGTAAATATAATTCTTATTCTTAATTGTGTTTGTATTTTTGATCATATCCATCACTCAAATTACTTATATTAGACAATTGTACAAGTTCAATTGTTTTAGTAATCATTACTTGTATTTTCTATGATAATATTTTTTTTTTAAATTGTATTAGAAAAATGGGAGTAAAAAAAGTGGTGGTTCATTGGAGAGAAGCCCGTTAAATGTTTGATGGATCTGTGGGTGGCACCGGCCTGTTATCCTTCCACTGACAGGAGAGGGAGGTTCATCGTTGCTCTGTGAAACCAGCCTCACGCGTTCCCCTCCGCTTTAGGATCCATGATCTCTAGGCCTTCGCCTAAAGCCCATGGATCAACTCCCAACTTGGATAGGGCAAGCCAGCAAATTGCTAGCCCAAGACCCGACCCAACGGACTGAACCCACGTTCCACCACAATGATGCCCCCACTTGGGTCACAAGCTCTCGTTACTTAGCTCAGCAGAAACTATTGCGAGAGCCTCTTTAATATAGATAACGTGGTAACTACACATTGACGATGTGGGATGGAAATTTCGATATTCACCTCATCGCATATGCTTGCATTAAGCAATGTATTAGTATTAGCGAAGTCAACTATCTTAAAACTACCCATGTACTGTTAGTAATATATTTTACTCGAGAACTAGCAATGTAATGTCCGGAACTGAGAATTATTTGGTCATAGCTCTTACAAGTGTTGAAATATGTTATATGGGGGTGTATACAGTATATTAGGCAAAACCCTACGCCCGACACTGCCGTATACAACAGTTTTAATTGACAATACAGCATTCATTTTGCTAGCATGCTCAAGTCATTTGCTCACCACAATTGCCTTAAACATCAGCATCGGCACAAACTGCTCTTGTTGACGCTTAGCCACCACCATTGCATTAATCAATGGGATTAGTAAGATTTATTAATGTAAAGGGGAACTCCTTTTTTACCTTTAGAGCCGTCGTTAATGTGTTTTCTCGCTAGATCACATTCGGAAAAGTTCTCTGCCTTGTCCACTCTAGAAGCGCGGCTTGGATTGCATCTCATTCCGCTAATTATATAAAAAAAAATCCACAAAATACTTGATGAGATGGCTGGAATGTTATCATGTGAACCCAATTACTGAACTTTTTCTTTTTTTGGTGATTACTACAAAACAAATTTTGTTAGAAATCATTTTTTTCTCTGAAACAAACTCACTTTATAGGTTGAAGCAAATAAGAAGATTATATGTCTCAACGTCTTCTTAGAACCAAAGTGAACTGTTGTGAACTGTTTAAGTGGCATTGTTGGAGTTTCGACCAGGGACATAGTTTGCTGATTATTGGCTTTCACGAGACAGAGAAGTGACTTAGACATACAAGCCAACTTGTGAGCATCCAATCTCAGAGTGAAGTCGTTCTCGACTTCTCAGGAGCGGAGAAGTGTGCATTGATCAAGGTACCTTCCAAGAAACGGACTATTGGTGATAGTAAAAAGTTGCTGACAATGCTTTCGTTTACCTTCAGACTTTTCGTTTCCAATATATCTAAATTTCATGTGGACATTAAAACATATAAATCGTGAACCCGGTGAAACTGAGATGCTGTGCTAATTTGCAGGAACAAATATAATGCAATGAAAGTAGCTACAGCCAAACGCATATCATCCAAACACATAAAAGAAGTTAGGTACTTGAAATAACATAAAAATTGAACCAGTTAATGTGTTATATATATAACTTATTCAATGTACTTGAGCTATAGTACAAAGTTATTGAGCTTACCAGAATGATTATTAAACTCAATAACTTCGTAAAATAGCTCAATAACTTTACGATGATCGATTATGCAATCTTATTATACAACTGGTTATAGGATAATATTTGTGAAATTGAACTGAATTGGAGAGGTTCGTCAGGCCCAATCAATAGTGCAACACTTGAAGGCCCAATTAACAAGCCCAATTAATAGTGCAACGCTTGAAGGCCCAGGCAGCAAGCTTCCTTGATAGACCTCCCCTCTTAAAAAATAAATTTAATATCATGTTAACCAAAAGGCCGAGAAATGTATGCTTATTAAATTAGCCTGTTTCAGTTTATATAGCCTGGGAAGCCTTGTCACTACATCTATCTCCTCAATGTGGGACAACTGTTCACTATTTCCCATGGTCTTTTTATCTTGTTAACTTCCTAGTTTGTAGTAACTCTATAATGCTCCTGTGTTAACCCAAGTCAGTTACGTTAGAGCAGGGCTTTAAATTTACATAAAATTAATCCCCAATTTACTTTCATTTTTACAAGGACTTGATGCACACACCAACACCATATCAATATACTTGTAGAGATATGAAGCTCTTAAACTCCTTACTAACCTATTAACAATGACTACTTGGCCGGTCACCACCAACACTTGGCTAATTTAGACGAATAAGAGCAAGATAATTAAATCTTTAAGATAAGAAATTGTGATATGAAACATTTGGTGGGATGCTTAGTTTTAACTGACCAAATCCTCAGTAACGAATTGATCATGTACATTCTTGAGAATTAATCATACTTTCCTGGTCATCTTCACGGCAAATTTTTGTCAAATGTATTTTTTAAAAATGTGATCTCTTATTATGGAATATCTTCAAGAAGTATAGTTTTTATTTGGAGTTGTAACTTGTAAGGACCTATACTTACTCAAACTCAAGGATAAGTGTTACATACGACTATACAAGTGTATATCGGCTATTTTTTAGAAACTCTACGCATCATATATGTCCGAATGATACATCTCTCTAAATCCTCTCTCTAACTTTTCTCCCCAAAAAATCCCCAAAAAATCAAGCTTTGCTCCACTTCAGCCGCCAGTCCGCCACCCACCCATCTTCTCTCCCTCTCCTTCAATCCTTTCACCGGAGATGTGGCTTTCTTAGCCCATCTCCGGTGAACCCTCACTTCCTTATCAATTAACACACCTTTTAATTAATTTATGTCCATCTTTTTCGGGATCTGGTTGTTTCCGGTTTGTTTCTTTGATCGGTGAGCATTCCGGCCTCCCTCCTTCTTCCTGCCGTCTGGGTGTTTTTTGATTCGGCCTTTTTTGTTTCGTTTTCGGAACTCCTTGTCGTCATTGGATCGGTGGTTTGTCTTTGGAGGTGTTCTTTCTGGTCGGTCTCCTTCTATATGTCGGTTTGATCGGTGGTTGTCGCTGCAACCTTGGGTTCCTGTCCCTTTGATTTCTCGTCCTGTCACTTACGACCTTGCATGCAACCCAGGGGTGATCCCCTTTTCCCCCCACCCCTGGTATGTCTTAAGTTTCTGGTATGTCTATGAGCTTTGATCTTGCTCATCGGGTCGGTTAGGGACCGATAGGTGATCCCCCCATTTCCCCCATCTATCGGTCTTTAGTCCTTGTTTGTGTCTATGAGCTTTGATCTTTGGGTTAGTTTGAGACCGATTGGTGATCCCCCCATTTCCCCCATCTTTCGGTCCTTTGTCCTGTGTGTCTCTTGTGTCAATGTAGGTTGGCTTTTGCATGCAAGGCGGTGGTCCTGGGAGTTCTCATTTGGTGAAATGGATACCCTTTGTTGTTGTTTTTTTGGTGTCTGTTGGTCTCGTGTTGTTGGGTCTGTCTAGTTGGGCACCTTCTGCCACCTTAGGTTTGTCCGGGTTTGTCTTGTTGGGTCCGTCTCTTTTGTTGTGGGTAGAACGGGAGGTTATGTTGGTTTGCTTCTGTCTTTTGTTTGAGTGCCGATCCCGTTGTCTTGGACACGGTTGGTTGTAGTGTGTTTTTGGTGTGGTTGTGTCGGTTGGATTGTGTGGGTACGGGTTGGTCTTTGGTGTTGGGTGGATTGGATGGGGTGGTTCTTTAACAATTAGAATGCTGTTTTTATGCTCTATTTTCGTCATGTTTCTACAAATAACCTCCTTTTATGGGAGACTCTCTACTAGGATTAGTAGTTATGTTGTATGGAATAATGGCCTTTCAAAGGCGTTGTTGGAAGTAATTGATGGACGGTTGGTCACGGGGAGCTTTCTTGCCTTCTTCGTCACCTTACTCCCTTTCTTGAGTTGTTGGTCTTTGGACTGTTGGGACCGATCACCACGGTGTAGGGATTCTTCTCCACTGAAGACAAGCTAGTTCAGCTCGTTCTTCCTCCTTTCTTTCTACGCTCTTGTGGCGTAAATGCACTGGCCTCGTCTCGTTGGCTTATGGAAGGTGTTAGTATTTCGATGTTTTGGATGAAGTGTTTCCGGCCTTTCTACCTCATCTTACCAGCTTGTCACTAGTTGTCTTGAGACGACTTTAGTTTTATTAGATTTATGGTTTGCTTTTATCTTACGAACTGTTCGATGTAATTTTATTAGGTTTGCTTATGCTATAGCTACGTTTATAGCCTAAGACAAGAATCTTTTCACTACGACAAAAAAAAAAAATATATATATATATATATATATATATATATATATATATATATATATATATATATATATATATATATATATATATTTCCGAATGTACGACGGGGGACACAAGCGACTCGAGTGATTTTCCCCTGAACTAGGTGTTGTAGCTGCCTTCATGGATACTAACCATTTTACGAGTTCTCCGCAAAGGTGGGATTTCACCTCCCCATATGTCATCTCTCTCCTCAAATGAGTAACTTTATTATCAATTGGTCTCCCTTATGACGGGTTACCATTTGTGACGGATATTTTGTGAGATAAAATGGTAACAAAATGGGTTAGTGGAGAAAGGGGACCACATGAATAGTGTTGCAGAGAGAGAAAAAGTGGGTACATTGTGAGGTAAAATGGTATCCGTCTTCAGCTTGTGACGGATATGTCATGTCTTCAATGAGAATTTGTGTTTTATTATTGCACACAACCTCCCTAATATATGGGTTCCTCTACTTTTAGGGGAGGTCCCAAAAAATAAGTAAGGGCGTAAGGCAATTTGTATTGCTTTTTGGGGAGTTCCCAGATTTTTGGGTGTAAATTAATATTGTTGGAGAACCCCATTATTGCATAGATGTAGATATGAATTGTGGAGGGTAAATGGAAAAGTTAGTGAAAAAATGAGGTGGACGAATAAGAAAAGAAAAGAGAAAATATTGGAAGCGTCACCTTTGCGAATGCTCTACAGCTTTCTATCGAGCTTCACAGATCCCTTCAATTATTGCCGACCACCATTCTTATTTCCACACCCTATACCTCCCATTAACACACACCTCCTTCATGGAAACCGGGTTTGAACCCGTTATCGCTGCTGCCATTGCCGTAATTAAGGTGAAAAGAAGTGTAATATTTGCCAAATAACCTAATTACACATAATTTAAGATGTTTCTAACAAAAAAAAAATCAGAAATACAATAAGGGTAATATAAACAAAACGAACTTGGTAAGGAATTAATCGACAATTGCAGAAATACTTCGAATCATGCCTGCTCATTTATGCAATTTCTTCCTTTGAATTTACACAGTTGTTTTAATTCTTTGAGGAGAGGGGGTTGAAGATCGAATCATTTAACAATGGCGATTGATTAAAGATGTAAACTTTGTAGTGGAAAGTTTGTTTTTGTTTAAGAAACCAAATTGATCGTCTCAGCTGATGGAAGCTATGATGCTTAGGAATTTTATCTTCTTGATTGATTAATAGGCTTAAATAGCGAAGGAATTGAAGTGTGGTTGTTCTTGGAGGAGAAAGAGATGCAAGTCTTCTTATTAATTAGACTAAATTATCAATTACACCCACGCTTAATCCACTTTTTTACACTTACGTCATTTTTTTTTTTATAATTTGCACCCAATGCCATTTTCAGGTGAAAAAATTAATAAAATGACAATTTTGCCCCTGCATCTATTCTCTTCCTCATGCTTCCCTCTCATCTTCTCAATAACCACCAGCATTTCATTACTCCCTCTACATCACCCTGATGAAACCTCCAATTAGCAGCTGACATGACTTGTACACCACCTGCACTTAACCAAGCGAGCTCGGAATGAAACCCGCGCGAGTTTAATTCGGTCCAAAACAACCATCAACACCAACAACACCAAGCATGACCTTTCACCATCTTCTGCCACCACAAGCCCAATTCACCATTGCACCCTGAACCCGCTTCGAACACCGTCTGACCACCACATTGCTACCACAAGAGCAACCTCAACCGAGCTACAAACTAACAAAACCCTTTAATTGTTGGAAGTAATGCAAAAGGCTAGTAATGTTGTCTAGATACATTGCATTGTAGAGAAGCTTTACATTACCTCGTAAGATAATCTCTCCACTCTCACCACTAAATGCATGTTTAGAGCCCCATTAACTCCATGTTTATGGTAGTGGTTATGCCTCTTTATAGTGCTAATTAATCACTATAAATATGAGAAGTATGTAGTCATTTGAGACACACATCTTCCATATATCTCTACTACTCCTCTATGATAATTTTGAGCATACCATATGAGTTCCAACTCCTAATGGTTGAGTACACAACTTTTAGGAGTGTTGTGTGACCTTGGGGGACGACGCCTATATCGATTTGTACCGTAGTCGGGGCGATTTCGTTTTCATTCGGTGGCCTCCATACCACGACACAACAACAAATATTCTCTAATTATATCTTCGCCCCTATAGTGATACTATATTTCCAACAATTGAGAAACGAAATTTTATCGCTATTATTGTTGTTGTGTTCATTATTTTTGTCATTGGAATTATTTCTATTGGCCAAAAATATTGTTCTTCGGGTATAAGAATCGGGCCGCGAAGGGTGAGACAGCAGTTTGGTATTTTGTCCATAACTCGGTCTCTAGAGCTTTGTTTGAGGCGTGTAAGATGGCGTTGGAAAGCTAAGAAGAAGGGCTACAACTTTGTAGTTGAAGCCGTGAGCAGATTCGGTCATCTTCCATCCTCAAAATGGACAACAATGTCATGGTAGTATGCTGAAAGTTTTTATGAAAGACTTATAAATGAATGGTATTATCTATAATTTTATTGCTCAATTCCATTCTTGTGGTTAAGGTATGTTCTCGAGACTTTCCTTTAAAATATTTATGATGATAAATATGAAGGTTTGGTCAAATTATATATGCCTTAATCGTTCGTATGTTTAAGCTACTACTTTATTTGGTATGATATGTCTATAATCTTGGCAAAATTACTCTTTTGATAATTGATTTCAAGAATATGTGAATGAAATTGTTCCAAGATTTTTGATTGACAAGTAGCTAGAATGATTAAGTGTCCAAGATATTGTTATGTGTACAATATGTTTATCAAGCAAAATATTTCACACATTTGGATTGGTTATTTAGTTTTGATTATAAGATAAACTAAAATTGATATTTGAGTTATGAACCAAATGTGGGGGTTAAATATTTTGTTTTAAATTGATATAGTATCTTGGATATGTGTGACAAAATTGGAAATGATTATTTGTCAAAACTTCATAAAAGTAGATCATGGAGAATATAATTTGTCAATTACTATATGATATCTACAAGTTGAGATGATGAATGAATGAATAATGTCTATATTTTGTTTGAACAATTATGTTTGTCACTAATTTGTGGTGTGACAACATGTGGGGGAAGACGTTCAACTTATTTGATAAATTTATTCATCAAGTTTAGAATTGATATCTTATCATTTGTGAAGAGTATGTATATATTTGATTGTGGAGGTGAAGAGAAAATGATAATCGTATGTTTTATACGTGACTAATTGAACCAAAATTACAAGTATTAATTTGTTGGATAATGGCTATGTCAATAAATAATGGCTGCGTAAGGTTCAATTATTTATGTTACATTTTGATTACACCACACTATATGAGATTATGATGATTGATTTTATGTTTGTAAGAAGTCAAATTCTTTTTGTAAAATATTGTGGATTTGCAAAGAGTAAATATAAAGTGAAACAATCATCGAGATTCGTTGTTTTCTAATATAAGAATGATAATGTATATAGAGCTTTTAGTAAATAATATGATTTTGGGTGCAAAATCACAAACACTACGTGTATGCTTTATTCTATGTCAATTTATTAGAAAGATAAAATAATAAAGAAGATTATTTGTTCTTTTAAACGACATGAAAGTGGAGCTCTATATTTAATTAGAACAAAGTTGATGCTAATGAGTTATTAGAAAACATGTTTTGACTATTGTGAGAAGTCTAATATGTATAATTATAGTTGTTTCAATGTAGCTTATGCAGCTAAGTACATTTTGTTTGTGTATTCATTACCAAAGTTATCATTCACATTTAGTGAAGTGCCTAAGGTGCAATATTAAGAATTGCACTATGTTGAATATCTAGAAAGATATTGGATCGACGAAAAGGTAATGACGATCGACAAGGTGAGATCTATGGTGAGTACTATACATTTCCACCTTTAATGGTGATCTTGTTTTAAGTCTATTGAGAAGACTATTATAACCTTGTCTATTATGTAAGCATATTATATTGCTCTTAATCTTGCAGGGTAAGATGCAGGGTGATTGTGAAGCTATTATTAGCTACTACTTAATTGTGGGGGCATGGAGTTTTGCCTGATGTTTATCTTTAGCATAATGCTAATATCAACTTAATAATGCTAAAATAATGTGTATAATAACTTGCAGATTTACACATTTTATGCAGATTTGATTTGAGAAAGTTGATTGAGAATAATATGCTCACAAATTATTATCTTTGTGAAATTTGAGAGGAGCATATTTAAGTTGATGGACTAAGAAAGAAAGAAGTCCTAGAATTGTCGAGGGGAATGGGGCAAAAGCCTATTAGTTGAGGAATTTGTGGTGGATACCAGAACTTGCTATGCAAGGGTGGTCTAACGAAGCCATAGATAACTCATACTTGTGTACACTTCCCATTCCTATGACATGTACACTATTTTGGAAGGTTGAGCATATAGCTCTTAATGGTCTTATAGCCCAAAATTGGGTGGTCCTTGTGAGACGGACTTGATGAGATCACCGTAATGATGGAGGTTGAGATATTTCTCTTAATGAATCTATATCCTTTTATTTGGGTGGTCCTATTGAGAAGGACTTGATGGATTCACCGCAATGTTGAAAGGTTGAGCCTTAGAGCTTTTAATGAATCTATATCCCTTTATTTGGGTGGTCTTATTGAGAAAGACCTGATGGATTCACCGCTATGTTGAGAGGTTGAGCCTTAGAGCTCTTAATGATTCTATAGCTCATGCGTGAGTGGTTTATATGGAGATAGACTTGTTGGAATCACCTACGTGAGTGTAAAGGATTGGCCTCCTTCTATGAGAGACTAGGCTATCTCTCTAGAGCACTCATGAGAATCCCAAGGTTCATTTGGCCATAAAATTGTTGAATTGTATCGCGGAACTCATCTGGAACTTAAGGTGAGATATGTGTTTGGAATTTACCCCGGAGTCTAGGAGTTCAAGATTCGTTCACTCTCTAGGTGATGAAAGAATTGTTCCATTTCACTATGTTTTAATTCAAATCGAAAGATATTAATGCTTAAGTATCAATCCTTATTAATATGCTCAGAATTTTGTCTATCATTTGCATTAGTGGGGGATTGTTGGAAGTAATGCAAAAGGCTAGTAATGTTGTCTAGATACATTGCATTGTAGAGAAGCTTTACATTACCTCGTAAGAGAATCTCTCCACTCTCACCACTAAATGCATGTTTAGAGCCCCATTAACTCCATGTTTATGGTAGTGGTTATGCCTCTTTATAGTGCTAATTAATCACTATAAATATGAGAAGTATGTAGTCATTTGAGACACACATCTTCCATATATCTCTACTACTTCTCTATGATAATTTTGAGCATACCATATGAGTTCCAACTCCTAATGGTTGAGTACACAACTTTTAGGAGTGTTGTGTGACCTTGGGGGACGACGCCTATATCGATTTGTACCGTAGTCGGGGCGATTTCGTTTCTCATTCAGTGGCCTCCATACCACGACACAACAACAAATATTCTCTAATTATATCTTCGCCCCTATAGTGATACTATATTTCCAAACTTCCCGTCCCCTTATCAATCCCAAGTGGTCTCCTCAATCTCCCCAAATTTATGGGTTTTATAATTAGTGCTACCGATAGAATCGCTACACCGAGTTGACATTGCGATATATCATCAAGTTTGAAGATCATAAAGGAGAAAGGTGAAGGAGAAATTAAATTGGGGACTTGGGGAAGATGAGGGAGAAATTAAATTGAGGAAGATTAGGGTGAAATATTGGTACTAGCAGTTTGAAAGCTGAGCCGAGTTTGAAGATCGTAAGGGAGGAAACCATGGATAATGTATTGGGAAAGTTAATGTATTTCCAACAATACAGTGATTGATTCTTCTGACCATCATTACAATGAATGAGAATGAGGAGAAAAAACAAATTGACAAGTAAGAAGAAGGAAGGAAGGGCAAAAATGTCCTAAAATCAATTTTTTAATCCAAAAAATTTGAATTTTGATGGAAAAGTGCCCCGAAACCGTTTTTGGGTGCAAATTATAACCTGAGCTATTAATTTTTGTGTAATTTTTTAAAAAAAATGACGTGGGAGTAAGTGTAAAAAAGTGGATTAAGCGTGGGTGTAATTGATAATTTACTCTATTAATTACTGAAGTTGTCGTTTAATAAAACTTAACTATATAGATTAGTGAAGCTGTGAACTGTGAACTGTGAAGGGATGGTAACAAGGGTATTCTAGGAAGAGTTGCAAACTATTGGCCGAAAAGAAAAGAGGTGATGATATGGACCCATTATAGGTAAATAGTTTATAAAAAGCCTTTTTTCATAAATAGTTTAGATTTAAACCCCATTTTAGAAAAAAAAAAAAAAAAAATCGTATACTAGTATATCATCGTTCTTTTGCCTTATTCGCGTTTTACTAAATGTGAAGTTTGATTTCATTCTACTTTGATGGCTGCTCATTGCCAAATCCCTTTCCATATAGTGAGACTATGTTTTTGTTGGAGTTTGGTGGTTGTTTGCCGGTATAGTTTCCTTCATAATCATGGTACACGTATTTTGTTTACAGATAATGCTGGTGTAATTATGAATCCAAAGGGAGAAATAAAAGGTAATTACATGGCTCTCTTTCTTTTCCTTCCTGCCTCAAACATATCACAAATTCTTGTTTGTGACGGCACATATCCGTCACTCTTGAGTGACGGATACCATTTTACCTCACAAAGTACCCACTTTTTCTCTCTCTGCAACACTATTCATGTGGTCCCCTTTCTCCACTAACCCATTTTGTTATCATTTTAACTCAAAAAATATCCGCCACAAATGGCAACCCGTCACAAGGGAGACCAATTGCAAACATATTTTTGGCAAGCAAGTCATCTTGATTTGGTATAGTATGGATCACTTTGGGCCTGGGACGTTTTGGGTATGTTTGCATTTGGCTTGGGTCGGGTCATGTAAGTTCATTGTGGATTTAGCAGTTCAGGTATGATCGAGTCATGTTGGGGTAAAGATCAATTGAGGTTATCAAAATTTGGTATTGATATGACTGTGTGTGCAGGATCCGCTATCACAGGACCTATTGGGAAGGAATGTGCTAATCATTGGCAAGAATAGCAAGTGCTGCCAATGCTATCGTTTAATTCATACTTCCTCCATTTCATTCAATTCCATACATTTGCTCTATACACCTATATCAATGCTCGTTTTCTTTTGTTCACATCTTTAGTTACATATTAGTAAAAATTATAAAAATTTGTTATTTACAATGTACTCGGTAAGACAATTAAAACAAGATCTCATATGATTATATTTTATGCTATATATTAGAAGTTGTATCGAAAATTCTCCCTATCTGTGAATAATGCTCAAAAAGACAAATGTATGGAATTGAATGAAATGGAGGAAGTATATCACTCTTCTTTTAACTTAGAGCTCGAAAGCTATTTCATTTTTTTCTCATCAAGTTCGGATTTTGTCAAATCAATTTCTAGATATACTGAATGCTCTTTCTATGTTCTAGCAAAATTGAATATCATGTTCTCAATATTATTGTGAAAATATCTAGCAACTAGCAGTGACAACCCTGATAAAATATAATTACCAATATGGTGGTTTAAGTATATTTATATTGTAATATTCCATATTTATGAGTCTTGGGGTACTCTATCGAGTAGGCCTTACTCTATCGAGTAAGGGAGTTTTGCGAAATAAAATAGTTTCTGACCTGTTGGGTACTCGATCGAGTAACTAGGGTACTCGATCGAGTAAGGGGGCACTCGATCGAATACCTTAGCTACTCGATCGAGTAGCCGGTTTACGGGGGCTGTTTTGTCGGGTTTTGTTAATAATGCGATTAAAGTATAAAACACTTCCGTCATTGTTTCTAAATCACTTTTCAAAACCTAATCACTGTGAGAAGAGAAAGCAAACTACGTTCATCACCTTAATTGCATTGTTAGCAAATCTCGGAGCTTGGAAGGTCGGATTTCACCTTTCTGTACATCGTTGTGATCCTTGCGTCGAGGGTAAGACCTTTATACCATTTTTATTATATTTCTCCAAAGTTAGTTAAACCCTAATATTGGGAATTGGGGATTTTGTTGTGTCATGTGCATAGTAGTGATTATGTGTTTGTATAATTAGGAGGAGGATTCGTAGAGGAAGCTTTCTGATATCAGCTGTGAGATCGTCTGATTATTGTGCTTTCCAGGTAGGGTTTTCCTACTCAGTATTACTTACATAATGTGTGGTGATTGTGTTGTAATTAGTGTAATTGGTTGATTCAGACGGTTGTTGATATTGTGATTGTGATTGTTTGTCTGTGGTTCTCGAGATGCGTTCTCGGCTGAGTGGAGTCACTTGCGGGAGTGGCTTCACGCCCTAGTTTCTCCCTTCGTGGAACCCGCCACGGAAGGGGATGTGCACATTAATGGGACAGGGTTATCGCTCGGTATGATGAGCGGGGCTTAAGTGGGAACGGCTGCGGTCCCCCACTGGCAGGGCTGGTCCAGTGGACAGTCGGTGACGGAGATGGAGTGGAGTGCCTGATTGTGTATGATTGCTTGAGATGTTTTGTTGCTGTACTGTCGATTATATCACTTGTGTAAATAGTCGACCCGGTTTAATGTTTTTAAAACCTGCGGTGATCCATTCGGGGATGGTGAGCAGATATTGAGCAGGTATGAGATGAGTACTGGGATAGCTGGGATGACCACGATATGATGATAGAAGTCTTCCGCTGTAGCTTAGTATTTCCATAACATTTCAGTTAGATCGAAATGTGATCGGTTTGAGAACATGTATTTGTACTTTTGGTTTTGGTTTCGAGTTTGTAACCTTTCACTAAGTAATTCTATTTAAATGTTGTTTCTTCATTGTTTATTTGATTATCATTGCCTCGGGTAACCGAGATGGTAACGTCCTTATACCTGGGTGATCCTGGTAAGGCACTTGGAGTATGGGGGTGTTACATATATGCTCTAGGACCCATTTACAGTTTTACTCGGCCTTGGTTTTCAAAGCATCCCTCCAAGAAGTCTTTTTGCTTTTAATATTTTTTTTAGTAATTATTTATCAGTTTTTAAGCAGCTCTTTTTGTAAGATTCGGTGATAAAACCGCCACTGAAGTAACCATGTTTTCGAGACCTTTTATTTCGTATCGAAAAGATATTTTGTCAAATCAATTTCTAGATATATTGAATGCTCCTTCTACGTTCTAGCAAAATTGAATATCACGTTCTCATTATTATTGTGAAAATATCTAGCAACCCTGATAAAATATACTCACTCCTATTCTGGATAACTGTCCGATTATTAAAATGACACAAAAATTAAGAAAGTGAGTGAATAGACGGAAATGGACAATGAAAAGTACTAATAGGATGGGTTAAGGGTGGGTTGGGTTGTAAAAAAATGAAAAATAACAAGGGTAGTATAGTCATTATGTAAGAAAAACATTACCAAAAAGAGACAATGGGACAGTTATGTGAATAGACGGAAATGAACAATAGGACAGTTATCCGGATTAGGAGGGAGTAATTACCAATATAGTGGTTTGAGTATATTTATATGCTCTAGAACCCATTTACAATTTTACTCGGCCTTGGTTTTCAAAGCATTCCTGCAAGAAGTCTTTTTGCTTTTAATATTATTTTTAGTAATTATTTATCAGTTTTTAAGCAGCTCTTTTTGTCAGGTTCGGTGATAAAACCGTCACTGAAGTAACCACGTTTCCGAGACCTTTTATTTCGTATCGAAAAGATTTTTTTGCTATAAAATAAATCAGATAATTATATGCTCTAGGACCCATTTACAGTTTTACTCGGCCTTGGTTTTCAAAGCATCCCTGGCTCCCTGCAAGGTCTTTTTGCTTTTAATATTTTTTTAGTTATTATTTATCAGTTTTTAAGCAGCTCTTTTTGTCAGGTTCGGTGATAAAACAGCCACTGAAGTGACCACATTTCCAAGACCTTTTATTTCGGAACGAAAAGAATTTTTTGTTATAAAATAAATTAGATAATATTAACAATATAATCATATTCATTAATTAGTATGTACGGAGTAACCTATATTTGTTGCATTTTTTATGATAAATTTTAAATTGTATTTGTTAAAACCGTCACTGAAGTAACCACGTTTCCGAGACCTTTTATTTTGAATCGAAAAGAATTTTTTGTTATAAAATAAATCAGATAATATTAATAATATAATTTTATGTACGGAGTAATCTATATTTGTTGTATTTTTTTTTTATCCATCACTTACATTATTTATTAATCAATTGTAACAAGTTCAATTGTGTTAATAATCCATCTATGCATTTTTAGTAATCATTACTTGTATTTTCTATGATAATAAAAAAGTGGTGGTTCATTGGAGAGAACCTATATTTGTTGCATTTTTTATGATAAATTTTAAATTGTATTTGTTAAAACCGTCACTGAAGTAACCACGTTTCCGAGACCTTTTATTTTGAATCGAAAAGAATTTTTTGTTATAAAATAAATCAGATAATATTAATAATATAATTTTATGTACGGAGTAATCTATATTTGTTGTATTTTTTTTTATCCATCACTTACATTATTTATTAATCAATTGTAACAAGTTCAATTGTGTTAATAATCCATCTATGCATTTTTAGTAATCATTACTTGTATTTTCTATGATAATAAAAAAGTGGTGGTTCATTGGAGAGAAGCCCGTCGAATGTTTGATGGATCTGGGTGGCACCGGCCTGTTATCCTTCCACTGACAGGAGAGGGAGGTTCATCGTTGCTCTGTGAAACCAGCCTCACGCGTTCCCCTCCGCTTTAGGATCCATGATCTCTAGGCCTTCGCCTAAAGCCCATGGATCAACTCCCAACTTGGATAGGGCAAGCCAGCAAATTGCCAGCCCAAGACCCGACCCAACGGACTGAACCCACGTTCCACCACAATGATGCCCCCACTTGGGTCACAAGCTCTCGTTACTTAGCTCGGCAAAAACTATCGCGAGAGCCTCTTTAATATAGATAACGTGTTAACTACACATTGTCGATGTGGGATGGAAATTTCGATATTCACCTCATCGCATATGCTTGCATTAAGCAATGTATTAGTATTAGCGAAGTCAACTATCTTAAAACTACCCATGTACTGTTAGTAATATATTTTACTCGAGAACTAGCAATGTAATGTCCGGAACTGAGAATTACTAGGATATTTGAAATGGTGTGTGTGAAGTTTGTAAGAATACGAGTACTAATTATTGGGAATTTGTTTTTCTTCATCATAAAACGTGGTGAAAAAATTATGTACGTTTAGTATGTTAGCTCCATATTGTTGATCATCTCGTCTTAACCTTAATCATCTGAATTTCATTTACAGGTCATTCTGACGTGGTTTATTTGTCAAGGCTAATTAGTTGGTCATCACAGAACAAGCATGTTCATGGTTTAATAGAGCAAATATTTACTACGGAGTATTACACAAAGTACTTGCATTACAATTCTTCTATTCATAACCTTATAGGCGGAAACAAAATTATAATTAGAAGGCAAAAGTCTAGAAAGAGCGCAAACTAGTATTGCAATAAGGTAAATAAATTACCCTAAAAAAATAAGGTAAATAAAATAAAGTATATAAAATTTAACTAAAATATTCAGATTTTTCATTACTCGGAGATCACCGCTCCGCTAATACCTTCGGTCTGTCGCTTAAACTATCCATGACTAAATGGAAATCATATGATCATCCACACGGTTGGACTTATACATCGCATTCTTAGAAACTTATTCATTCAGTTGTACCATACATTGAACTCAGTCCATTGCATTTTATGGATATTTCTAAATCTGCTATTAGACTTTAAACATTGCTCCAATAAAGAGGTGATATATGGAAAAGAACTCATGGTCGAAATGAAGTGTTTCTAATGGTGTAACTCGAATTTTTAACTGTAATCACTTTTCACAATACAGCATACAATCTTGGCATGCTCACCACAATTCCCTAAACATCAGCATCGACACAAGCTAACATCTTGAGTAGGAACCTATTTTTCCAAGGCTCGATTGCTAGTGGTTGTATGATTATATATGTCTGCAGGTCACTAAGAGCCCAAGTGAACTGTCAATCTAATGAAGAAGTGGTATTGTACAAGGGACATAGTTTGTTGATTATTGATCTTTCACAAGACAGAGAAGTGACCTAGACATACTTGTGAGCGTCCGATCAGAATCATATCAACCTCTCAGAGTTAAGTCGTTCTCCACTTCTCAGGAGCAGAGAAGTATCCATGAGCCATTAATCAAGGTATTAATCAAGTAACGGACAATTGGTGAAATAAAGTTGGTGACAATGCATTTGTTTTCCCTGGACTTTTTGTTTCCACTCTCTACAAATTTCATGTGGCCATTAAACATGTAAATCTATGAGGTGCTGTGCTAATTTGCAAGGACAAACATCATAATGCTTTGACAGTAGCTGATTATGGGAAAACATGAAAGTTAATAACCATCCGAACAAATAAAAATTAAGTAACCAAAAACATTGAACCTAAAAAAGATTGAACTGGACTGGAGAGGTGCGTCAGGCCCAAGCAATAGTGCAACGCGACACTTGAAGGCCCAGGCAGCAAGCTACATTGATAGACCTCCACTCTTAAAAAATAAAATATCATATGAGCCAATGACCCACATATCATATATTAAACCTATAAGAACAGATACTACACTTGATCTTAACCAAAATGAGAAAGGTATGCTTTGAATAATAGCACGTTTCAGTTTATATAACATGACAAGTCATAACACCAAATTACCTGGTCGATGTGGGAGCGAAATAATTCTCTTTTCCGCTGCTATGTTCAGCTTTCTAGTTTATTGTAATGGCTTCAATTTTAAGAATGAGTGTAGAATCTTCATTGCTTGAGCTTTTACAGATTCATTTATTCAGCTAAACATGTACCATTGAACTCACTCTATGGCATATTATGGATATTAGACTTTACAATTAAACCATTGAGTTTTGACTCTACTACTCTTTATAAAAAGTTGTATGAGGAGTACCAATTTTAGTGGAATGTTTTCACAAAGTACGGTGCACTTCTAAATCATATTCCAACGAAAATTAATCCAATCACCCATCCTTTTGGGTATAGAAACCTATATTACTTACTCGATTACAAGTTCGGATACAAGTGTTGAATATGTTATATGGGGAATGTATACGGTCTATTATAGGCGGATTTTAGCGGGAGGGCAGTGAGAGCACGTGCCGACCCCTAGCCCCTAGGTGATGATTTATTGAGAAATAAAAACATAAGCCCGCTCTATGCCAAGACCCTGCGCCCAACACTGCGGTATACACATTTGGAACAGTTCTCTGCCCTATCAAGTGTCAACTCTAGAAGAGCGGCTTGGATTGCATCTCCATGACTCCATGCGGTACCATGTAATGAGATGGAGTCCAAATTCTATCTGATATGGTGGCTCGAATATTATCATGTGAACCCAAATACGGAACTTTTTTTTGGGGTGACTACTGCAAAACTAAGATGAAGTCCAAATTTATCTGTGATATGGGTGGCAGCGATACATGATCATATTGGGGCAGTGTGACAGTGTCAGACCGAAGTATCATTTTCAACGTAAAACTCCATCAAAATTCACTTCCTTCAGGATTCAAATCCTAAATACACCCTATTCTTACAAGAATTTGTGCCATGTAAACGAGCATTATAAGAGTGTTATATATATAGTTGCGCTCTTTGTCCAACTCAAGAGCCTGGTAAGCAACACCATGTGAGTATCTCTTGCTGTAAAAAGAAACAAAAAAAGAATAATGCTAGCGGAGGTTTCTATTGTTTGATAGCATAAAGAAACCACGAATTTATGGTAGATCACAGCCAACAGGGGACGCCAAAAGTTTGATATTTGTAAATGATGAATAAAACCCCCTCAGTTGGGTAGTCTATTCTCATTATATGCATATTATTTACACTAAATATTTCCCATTGAAAATTTAGCATTTTTGGCTTTGTTATTTGTCGCCTTGTCGAATCATTCTGACTTTCCCTCCACAACTGCCTTCAGCGAAATTGGAGACCATCCACTCTTACAATATACTGAATAGTATTGCAAAAATACATTCCCATCCACACTAGAAAAAATTTTATAATCACACATTCATACATCTTTAGGTGTAAGAACAAAAAAATTTCAAGGCTTAGTGGATGTATGATGTACGGAGTATACACCAATTTTGTTAGAAATCATATTTTCTCTGAAACAAATTCACTCGAGAGTGAAGAAAATAAGAACGATTATATATGTCTACACGATTATATATGTCTACATACAAGCCAACTTGTGATGAGTGTCCAATCAGAATCATATTAACCTTAAGGCTTAAGACCATCCCCAAACAGTGGTCGCGCTAACTAGGTCGCGACCCGATTTTACTCTTAATCTCACCTTATTAACCTTGACTCATTTTCACCCTCTCAAGCAGAAGGTCGCGATCTAGTCATCAACCCAATCATTATCCACTTTACAATATTCCCAATCATTTTACACATTCTCTACCCCACTTTTCTCTTTTGCTTTTACAATTATTTTTCCTAACATTTTATAAATATAGTTATTTTTCTATTATTGTAAATATCTTAATAAAAAAAAACTACCCCAATATTTTACGACCATATTAATCTTATGGCGTATTTTACGGAAAAAAATATTAAATAACGTTATAATTTTGAAAAGTGATTATACGATTTCATTAACAATTAAAAAAATTATTGAAAAACATGATTCGACATATAAAATACCATACATAAACATTAAATACTACGAAATAATAAAATGCATTAAAAGCAAATTCTAGTTACGAAAGTTTTCCCAAATATGCTCAATAAGATGATTTTTCTACGATGATGATATTCATACTGGTCATCACTAGCTGAACTCGGATTATCTTCCTTAAATTTTTCGATCATAGTTAATTAATGAAAGAGTACTTTCTTAACGCAGATACAAAAAAATTGAACTGGATTGGAAGGTGTGCCAGGCCCAAGCTTGAGATATATATATTAATGAAAGAGATCATAGTTAATTAATGAAAGAGTACTTTCTTAACGCAGATACAAAAAAATTGAACTAGATTGGAAGGTGCGCCAGGCCCAAGCTTGAGATATATATATTAATGAAAGAGTACTTTCTTAACCACGATACAAAAAAATTGAACTGGATTGGAGAGGTGCGCCAGGCCCAAGCAATAGTGCAACACATGGGCGACGCGCGAAGGCCCAGGCAGCAAGCTACCTTGATGGACCTCCCCTCTTAAAAAATAAATTTAATATCGTGTGAACCAATGGCCCACATATCAGATATTAAACTGATAAGAACAGATACTACACTTGATCTTAGCCAAAAGGCCGAGAAAGGTATACTTACTCAATCGGCCTGTTTCAGTTTATATAATTTGACAAGCCCTTCCAATAAAATACCTAGGCGATGTGGGAGCGCAATAATTCACTTTTTCGCTGCTATGTTCAGTTTTATACTTCGTAGTCTATTATACTCTATTGTAATGGCTTCAAATTTGTGAATGTAGAATCTTCATTGCGCGAGACCTGATGCAAACACCAACACCATCTTCATTGCTTGAGAATCTTAATGACTTACATAGAGATACGAAGCTTTGAAACTCTCTTTCTAATCCGATTTTACCCAAAATTAATGGGTCACAAACAGCATACCAACAAACTTAAAGTATTAGTAAGAGATTCAAGATAATTAGATTAGATCCTACAGAAAAGAACCGTCAATCTTCCTCAACTAACCAGTACTTTTTTTCAATATAGATCATAACTCATAAGCCATCGAACTGCTCGAAAGCAACATTGGGATCCAAAACAAAAGTATACTTTGGACGTGTCAAATAAGATACAAGGAAAAAAATAATGCAAGTATGCAAGAACCATAGCAAATAACAATCTAAAATCGCCTGACAGTCATTTATTTCAGTCATATAGTCATTAAAATTACACCACTATGAAAATACCGAATTTTTAGAAGGAAATTTGTACCAAGGTTTAATCGAGTTATTCTAGAGAGATTAATAAACAAATATAGAAAGGAGTTGAGCTTGAAGATTGTTTGTACTGACTACCGACTATAAGATCCAAGCTTTCCTTTGATTTCATGACTGTACTCCAGTCGTAAATCTGACAATCATATTATTCATATGTGATGTTTCCAAAACTAGTTATGTTCCTACAAAGTTACAAGGCATTATTTTTTCATGCAATTGTATTAGGAAATAAGATCGATCAAATGTGGAGCTATCTTCTGTGAATGTACTTTCAGCAGGAAAAGTCAAGTATACCTGACGAGATCCACTAGCAGCTGAACCAAGATCATTCCTTTCACTTGGATAGTCAACATTGTATTTGGAGGCATCTTCGGCTAAAATGACAGCATGTTGGCCATGTGGTCTATCAATAAGCCAAATTTTGTTTCAATTGAGCAAGAAGTTTAGTCAAGTTGTAACCAGCTCGAGGGTGGCGCTAGCTCTCAGTGAGGTACCCTTCAGCTTGAAGCATCCTGTCATACTTCTCGCAGTACAACATAGGAAGTGAAGCAATTGAGACAGGCCACCTCGTTGAACTCAGTAGCTCACTGATCTCCACCTCCAGCTTTTTTAGAGAGCTAGGGGAAAACAGATTATCATCAGCTCTAAGCTCATGAGAGCTGAAAAACGGAGAGAAATTAACTGACCCATGTATATACCGACATAAATTCCCAAGCTTGCAAAATCCCTTGTTGAAATAATGGCACATTTTAGCAGGAAATTCAGCTGGACTGGCTGACCGACTATTTCTTCTCATGTTCAAATTACCCATAGCGCACCTTCATAGAAAACACTGACAGGGTCCCATTTGATCTTCAAATCCCATGTATTGAGTGGGATTTTGGAATCTGCATCTTCCAAAGATGTATCTCTGAATAACTCAAATTCTGAGTTAAGAATCTGGTGTTGCTCGGATGTCAGCACACTTGGGTTCCGGTAAGGTAAGACCCGGATTGTAGATGGAGAACCATTGGATAAAAACGGCATGTAGCTCATACGGTTTTCAGAAACTGTGGAAGATTAATGGATATTGGAGGGGACATGGAAGTCGAAACAGGTGACTTAGCTAGAATTGCCAATTGAAGCTTAGTTTTCTACACTAATTTCTCAAGTAACTTTTCAGGAGCAGAAGCTAACCTTATCATTTCTCGTTCTCCATGGTCTTGTATAAAGAATGCATCCCATAATCTTCGTTGCTAGTCCAGGCTCCAACTTCTAGATTCTATCAAGTAGAACTTTTGTTGCATCCGATAAATCCATGTCGCATATACAGTTATCCTTCACAAATGCTGTAAGTTCAGAAAAGAAACATACCATGTTGAATATACCTAAGTCTCCTAATGGTCCCACCATCAGCCAGGTTGTCCAAGTTTCAACAGCACCCATACAACCTGGCACAATTCCTAGAAAGGCACCTGACCCAATATCACCAAATGGTTAACAACCCACTTTCCAAGGCCCATGTGATTGTATCCTAGGTTTTCTATTCCTCTCATTGTACTACATATATAGAGCAACATGTAAAGCAGCACAACACCCTCTTACATCAATCAATATAACAAAACATTCAAAACCAAAGCTACAATCTTTTACTCTCTTCTGCATCATTCCTTCATTCATTACAATGGTTCTCATCAACGAATTGTTACATGGTATCAGAGCAAGCTAACCCCTGTCTCTTCATTATTTCATCATAAAGGTTCCATCTTTCCTTTCTCATTGTTGTTGATTTCATTTTTTTGCTTGTTATTAGTCTTTTTCGTCTTGCTGTTGTTTCTACTTGTGCTTGACACCTGAAAGTTTCCACCTTTCTCACTCCCTTCATCATGTCTGGTGTCAATACTGATACTACCATGGTCAACTCAAGTATTACCACCAATACCATCAGAAATGATACTGTCATGAATCCCTTCTTTATTCACCCCAATGACCTTGCCACCCAACGCCTGGTTTCTTCTCCTTTTGATGGTAATGGGTATGGATCTTGGAGGAGGTCTATGCTCATTGCCCTTTCTGCCAAAAACAAAATAGGGTTTATTAATGGAATAGTAGGTAAACCTTTTACTGATGAAGCCAAGATTAGAGAGTGGGAAATGTGTAATGACACCGTCATATCATGGTTACTTGGTTCTCTTAGCAAAGAAATTAGTGATAGTGTCTTGTATTGTGATACTGCCAAAGAAATCTGGGATGACTTACAAGAGAGATTTGAGCAATACAATGGTGCACAGCTGTATCAAGTGCAGGACAAACTGAATCAGACTTCCCAAGAGTCGGATTCCATTTCTTCATACTTCACTAATCTGAAGAAAACCTGGGAGGAACTCAGGAACATTTGGTCCATTCCCAAGTGCAAATGTGGCTGTAAGTGTGGTGTTTATAGTGGTATCACCAAACATGAGGAAGATCAGAGGGTTATCAAGTTCTTAATGGGACTCAATGACTCCTACAACACTGTCAGGGGAAACATTTTGATGATGAATCCTATACCAACACTCAATGATGTATATGCCCTTTTGGTCCAGGAGGAAAAGCAGAGAGAAATTGCCTCTTCTCAATCAGCTTTGAACATGGAAGCCTCTGCTATGGCTGCAAGAAACTGGAATGGGAATCAACAAGGTCAAAATAGGTTCAGGGGACCAAGCTCAAGCAATTTCAAACCTAATGGCAACTACAACAACAACAATACCATCAACAACGCCGCCAATGCCAACAACAACAACAGAAATTATGTCAACAGAAATGGAGTTGTCTACAATAGGAACAATTACTTCTGCACTGCTTGTAATGTTGAGGGACACAGTAACCAGAGATGTTATGTCTTATGATACCTATCGAAGTGAGTACCAAAAATAATATTTATAAATTCCAAACTACTACTAGCAAGCGGTAGTAAGGGTTGATCCGCAGGGAGGTAGGGAGATAATAGTTGTTTCTAATTTTAGTCTAACGGTAACAATTGTGGGGGTTTTGATAAGAATTGAATCTAAATCTAATGACATAAATTAAATAAATAAATAAAGATTGCAAGGGACGGTAAACAATGATAAAAGAAATGCTAAGACGGTCGGTTCACTATAGCTGCGATGGCACATAATCCTAGGTAACTCCGAAATACGGTCGCGAAGGATGGGGAAAACAAGTCCTCTCGGTCCATGTTAATTAGTAACTACCTCTCGGCCTATGCTACTAATCCCTAAGTCTCATTAATACTAACTCTCGTTCTTGATTAATGATTCCTAATGCAAACTAAATCACGTTATCTCTCGATCTTTAGCAATTTAGTCGTTTTAATTTGTTAATTATTGTCCATTCCTATCTCTCGATCTACGGGATGGTCAAGTTTAAGCATCTATCAAGTCTCCTCTCGGTCTCATTGAAAGATAAAGCACTTAACGAAACAAACAAAGCAAAACCAGGCTGAAGTCGATCGATCGACCAGCTACCCCGGTCGATCGACCAACCGGCTCGATCGATCGACTAGTTAAGCCGATCGATCGACCAAGCCCTAATGCGGGTTACCTATTCTCGCCATCTACGCCATAGATCCCCTACATCTTAGCAAAGGGTGTTTAGCTATTCATAACGATGATAATAATAACAGAAAGATCAACAACTAAAGCAATTGATTTCATAATTAAATTAACTAAACAAATTACTAACATAAAACGAGAAATTGCCTTTGGGATTCTATCTAGCAAGAATTAATACTAAAGAAATGAAATAACAATACAGGAATTGAAAGATTAGAATTACCGAAGCAAAGGAACAAGAGGAATCCGAAAGCAAAGTACGAACTTTATTGAGAATTCTAAACTACGAAAATAGCTACTGTATTTTTGGAACTAGATCATCAAAACTGAATGCTTATTCTGAAAACTAAGGATACATTATATAGAAATAATCCTGCGTAACCTTTATTCCTAAACCTAATCACAATGGGCTTTGGAATCCTCGATCTTTTATTTTGCGTCAGACCCGTGGAGTGGTCGATCGACCATAGTACCCAGTCGATCGACCAAAGGTGCTGTACAGAATTGCATTCTGACGATTCCTGCAGCGCGCACCGATCTTAAAACGGCTGCCATTTCTTCGTTACTTGGTCAAATCAGGCGTTTTACACGGCGTTGGAAAGCTAGGAGGATAAGCTTTCACCTCCAATTGGAATCACTCGATTATCTACTCTAGAACTCGAGATATAGCCATCTGAATGAGGCTGCAATATCGTGAAATGCTTCTTTGCTTGTTAAACTCGTACGCACCCATGCTTTTGCTATCTTTAGGCTTTGAAACGCGCACCAAGCTCATTCCTCGAGTCAATACTCCATGTCAAATGCAATGCTAAGTACTTAGGGACGGATTCGGCTTATTTTCCGCTGAAATCTTCATGTTCCTACAAAATCACAAGAAAAGGAAGAAATACACGAAACAAGGGAAATAGTAGCATAAACTACTCAATTGAGCTCTGAAATGCGTGTAAAATAGGGGGTAAAACATCATATAAATGACACGCATCAAACTTCCCCAAACCAAACCCTTGCTTGTCCCCAAGCAAGAACTAGACTCGATCCTAAAACCTAATTGAACGAGTTCAATCTCAGAGCGAAATGCAACAAGTAAAGCCCAAACCAATTTAATGCAATAACTAACAATCAATTAGCAATGTGAATCATGCAAACGAGTTATGAAGTCGTTAAAGATCGCTGAACCATCAACTGTAGAGACTTATCAAATTGGACTCTCACGGGTCGCTCAAAACACTCAAATAAGCACAAGGTGAATATATGTAAAAGATAGAAAGAAGTAAAATTTGTAAAGACTCTCACCTAACTACGACCTATAAGAACATGCCTGCAATCTAATATGAAAGTGATCTCTATGACTGTACATATGCATTCCAACCAACAAATGACCATGACACATGCCGAGGTATATATGGATATGTGAGGCTATGGGTAAGAAGAGGCAAAACATTTATGGGAAAGTGGAGGTACAGGTGATCAAGCTAGTACCAAAACGGAACCATATGACAACATCCAACTTCTTGCTCAAAATCAACAATCAAACCCGGTGCTAATTATCAAGCACAAATCTCGCAACTTCCATAAAAGTCAACTCCCCAAAGAATATAGATGATAACATGGGAGTGAAAATCACCAAATCATAATAATTGAAACATGTGATTTTTCCTTTCTTTTCTCGGGCTGCGATCGATCGACCAAAGGAAGCGATCGATCGACCACCCTCTTCAAAAAGACAAAGACACTTTTTTTTTCTTTTTCGAATCATTTTTTCTTCTTTTTTTTTCTTTTCTTTTTTCTTTATTTCATTTTTCAATTCTTTTTCCTCCTTCATTCGTTTTCCAACATCATCTCAAGGAGAGCATATAACCAAACCGCAATAAACAAATTCCCAAAAACTAAGACTACTAGCTTGACAAAGGCAGGCTAAATATAGGATGTAGTTAAGGGACAAAAGGCTAAATTTGGATATGAGAGGTTCATGGGTAAAATGAATAAAGGGAAACCTCTACCACATGTGTCAACAAACCACAAACCGAATGCATACAGGTATTAAGCAGATTAAGTTCATATTTATGCAAATTGATGTAACATGTCTCATAAGGAGTAACTACTCACAATCCTAGATAAACTGGTCATGAATGTCACTAGCTATAAGCTCTAATCCTCAGAATATGATGTAGCTTGCCAAAAATCTAAGTCAAGTCTCAAGTTCAGCAAGAAATTTAACGAAAACTCGTAGATTATGCATATTTGATTCTACTAATAATATGTCAATTAAGCAAGGCTTAGGCATAAACAGCTGAAAATGCAATGTCATCATAGAAATACTACCGTTCCGACTCGACCTATATGCTAAAATAAACATGCATTTTTTTGAATTTTTTGAAATTTTTCAATTTTTTTTTTTTTGGAATTTTGTATATATAAATGTGAAATGAACAACAATGCAAGACAAAATGTAAACGTGAATGCAAGCAAATGAAATGCGACGCAAAACCCTTCCCCAAACCAAATCGCACAATGTCCCCATTGTGCAAAATCATGTAATGAAATAAACAAGGAAACGGGAATTTGCGAGAAAATAAGTAAATATGACATGAAGTGGAACGTGGGAACTCACAAGACTTTAAGCGCAGCAGAAGGAAACCTCCCCAAACCAGCGTGAGCTAGGAGGTTTCAGTAGCCAGCAGTGCTACCAATTAGTACCTGAAAGACAAACAAATACCACGCATAAAACCGAGAAAACAATAATGAAGCGGTAATTATGTGCACAATAGAAGAAAAATAGAAGAAATAAGTAATATGACGGAAGATAAAGTGGAGTAGAAAACTCCCTCAATTCCGCAAATCGACCAAACACAGCAGGGGAAAGGTCGTGTGAGCAGTCAAAGAATGACAACGGTCGATCGACCATAGCAGGCAGTCGATCGACCGGAATGAACAGGAACAGAAGCTCCTGGAAGTCGCACCTCAGTCGATCGACCAGGGTAGGCAGTCGATCGACTGGAAAACTCACTGTAACTTTCTGATTTCTTCGAATTAGCTCGAGAACTTGAGCTAATATGGTCTATAAACCTGCAAACGCACAAAATACCGCGCCCAAAATTGCGCAAAACCCAAAGTGATCTAAAGTTTATAGAAAATCCTAAACAAACCAAACTAAGCGAAGTTTCGCGCACACGAAAAACGATAAAAGGTCTAAAAGCAATAAAATAGATCAATGGAAACTGCGAAAAATCTCCGACCAAGGCTTCTGCCTACATGAAGTAGCTTCCGCAGTGCTCATCTCAGAAGCTGGACTCCACTCTACTCCGACTGGAATACTCAATGGGTCATCTCTAGCATCTTCCCAAGCATGGCCATCATCTTCTAGCTTCTCACACTCAAGATCTGACTCCGAAATTTTGACTGGCTCCTTCTTCTTGGGCTCCTCATCCGGCTCCTCGTCAGTTGCATAGCTCAGACATCCCAAACCGCCTCTCTGAACAATGGGCTCAACTGGAGTAACTGGCAGCTCATCCTTCCCCAAACCATTTCCTGCAATATCCAAAACAGAAGAATCTTCCTCCAATTTGCTCCCAATCTGGGGCGGAGGTGTCATAAGAGGAATAGGTACAGGCAAGGGAGTAGGAGTGTTAGAAAGCACAAAATAAGATTTCTTTTCAGAAATCATATTACAGGTCATGGGCCACATGGGGTCTTTCTTCCTAGGGGACTGGGCAAACATAATAGAGTGCTTCCCTACCTTAAATCTCAAAGTTCTTTCCCCTACATCAATTATTGCACCAGCAGTGTGCAAAAACGGTCTTCCCAAAATAATTGGGGTGTTGACATCTTCAGGAATATCCAAAACAACAAAGTCAACAGGAAAAAAGAACTTTTCAATTTGAACAGGCACATTCTCTAAGACCCCTACTGGCTGAACTGCAGAACGGTCAGCCATTTGCACAGTCATGTCAGTAACAGTGAATCTAGTTAATTTCAACTTCTTAGCCAGACTCAAAGGCATAACACTGACACTAGCCCCTAAATCACATAATGCCTTCTCGATTGAGAAGGTACCAATATTTAGGGGGACAGAGAAACTACTGGGTCGGACGGTTTATGAGTAGCAAGTGTGAGTTAAGTACGAACTAGACTCTTCAGTTAAATGCACTGACTCCACAACATTCAAAGACCTCTTCTTAGCTAGCAACTGTTTCATGAACTTCGTATATGCAGGTATTTGATTAACTAGCTCTAAGAAAGGAATTTGCACGTTAAGACTACGCACGACATCTTTAAATTTATCGAATGTTACCTCATCTTTGGACGGCACTAGTCTTTCTGGATAAGGAGCTGTCATAAGTAGCTTTGCCCTCTCCTCTAGGTCTCTATATACGGCATCGGTGGACTTAGGTGAAAATCCACTACTTTGTTGTAACTTGACCCTTCCTCAGACCGTCTCAGATATGAACCATTAATCGACATAGGGTCATACTTCGGAACCGGGACTGACCCATCAGCACTCGGGTCTTGCCTCAATAATTTCGGAGTCGTCTCATCCCGAAACAAGTGGTCCCTCAAGTTGTCTGGCATCGGAGGACGAAAAGACTCACCTCTGACGGCGTCGTCGATCGATCGACCATGAATGTCGATCGATCATCGACATCTACTGAGAATGAAGTTGTGTCTTTGCGCGGACTGGTCGATCGATCGGGTATGTCGTCGATCGATCGGTTTGTGTTTCTGCTGATCGTCTTTTTCTCCCCTTTTTCTTCTTCCCGTTTCAAGAACTTTCTCGGGTCCATCGAGAGACCGCTCCTCGGTGTCATTGCATGTACGGTCTCAATACGCTGATTCGGAGAGTGAAATTAACTAGGTATCTCAGCTGCATTCTTGTCTAATGTAGCAATTTGAGATATCGCCAGCGATTAAGGCCCGATTCGCCGCATTGCTTTTTCGTACCTCCACCATAAGAAGTCGCACTAGACTCGTCAACTCTGCAACTTCGTTTTTCAACTCTTGCTGTGACGGAGTGGATGGTGGTGGGGCTTCATAAGGAGGCTCATATGGTTGATACGGTGAAGTAGGAGCGTAGTTATACGAATTGTCGAGCTGAAGTTGATGAAAAGCAAACATCTTCTCCGTAGGGTGCCCGCATGCTTCAGATGTGTGTCCCACTCCGCCGCATCTCCCACAAAACAGCACCTGTTGCTCCTGGGAAAGGAACATGAGTGGACTCTCCTGAAGTACTACAAATAAACAACACTAAAGAAGAAGATAAGAACTGCCTCAAGGTACTCAGTCTTCCCTTGAGGCGAAAAACAGACTAAAATGAAAAACAACTAAAACTAGCGCGCCTCCCAAGAACGGCGCCAAAATTTGATACTGTCGAAGTGAGTACCAAAAATAATATTTATAAATTCCAAACTACTACTAGCAAGCGGTAGTAAGGGTCGATCCACAGGAGGTAGGGAGATAATAGTTGTTTCTAATTTTAGTCTAACGGTAACAATTGTGGGGGTTTTGATAAGAATTGAATCTAAATCTAATGACATAAATTAAATAAATAAATAAAGATTGCAAGGGACGGTAAACAATGATAAAAGAAATGCTAAGACGGTCGGTTCACTATAGCTGCGATGGCACATAATCCTAGGTAACTCCGAAATACGGTCGCGAAGGATGGGGAAAACAAGTCCTCTCGGTCCATGTTAATTAGTAACTACCTCTCGGCCTATGCTACTAATCCCTAAGTCTCATTAATACTAACTCTCGTTCTTGATTAATGATTCCTAATGCAAACTAAATCACGTTATCTCTCGATCTTTAGCAATTTAGTCGTTTTAATTTGTTAATTATTGTCCATTCCTATCTCTCGATCTACGGGATGGTCAAGTTTAAGCATCTATCAAGTCTCCTCTCGGTCTCATTGAAAGATAAAGCACTTAACGAAACAAACAAAGCAAAACCAGACGCTGAAAGTCGGATCGATCGACCGGCTACCCGGTCGATCGACCAACCGGCTCGATCGATCGACTAGTTAAGCGGTCGATCGACCAAGCCCTAATGCGGGGTTACCTATTCTACTGCCATCTACGCCATAGATCCCCTACATCTTAGCAAAGGGTGTTTAGCTATTCATAACGATGATAATAATAACAGCAAGATCAACAACTAAAGCAATTGATTTCATAATTAAATTAACTAAACAAATTACTAACATAAAACGAGAAATTGGCTTTGGGATTCTATCTAGCAAGAATTAATACTAAAGAAACGAAATAACAATACAGGAATTGAAAGATTAGAATTACCGAAGCAAAGGAACAAGAGGAATCCGAAAGCAAAGTACGAACTTTATTGAGAATTCTAAACTACGAAAATAGCTACTGTATTTTTGGAACTAGATCATCAAAACTGAATGCTTATTCTGAAAACTAAGGATACATTATATAGAAATAATCCTGCGTAACCTTTATTCCTAAACCTAATCACAATGGGCTTTGGAATCCTCGATCTTTTATTTTGCGTCAGACCCGTGGAGTGGTCGATCGACCATAGTACCCAGTCGATCGACCAAAGGTGCTGTACAGAATTGCATTCTGACGATTCTTGCAGCGCGCACCGATCTTAAAACGGCTGCCATTTCTTCGTTACTTGGTCAAATCAGGCGTTCTATGCGGCGTTGGAAAGCTAAGAGGATAAGCTTTCACCTCCAATTGGAATCACTCGATTATCTACTCTAGAACTCGAGATATAGCCATCTGAATGAGGCTGCAATATCGTGAAATGCTTCTTTGCTTGTTAAACTCGTACGCACCCATGCTTTTGCTATCTTTAGGCTTTGAAACGCGCACCAAGCTCATTCCTCGAGTCAATACTCCATGTCAAATGCAATGCTAAGTACTTAGGGACGGATTCGGCTTATTTTCCGCTGAAATCTTCATGTTCCTACAAAATCACAAGAAAAGGAAGAAATACACGAAACAAGGGAAATAGTAGCATAAACTACTCAATTGAGCTCTGAAATGCGTGTAAAATAGGGGGTAAAACATCATATAAATGACACGCATCATCTTACATCTTGAGTTGAGGCAGAACAAGAAAGGCAATGTTTCGGGTGGAAACAACAATGGGACTCTTCTTTGTGGGGATGACGATTCGAGAAATGACCAACAACGAGATGACCAAGAATCGGGAATACAATCAAATGCTTTGAATGAATTAGGCAATCTCAATCTGAATCCTAATGACACTCTTGCTATGATGACAGGTACTGACTCTCATATCACAACTCATGAATGGATTGTTGACAGTGGGGCTTCTAGTCATATGACCCCTCATTTGCATTTATTTAGCAGCTGCCACAAACTGAATGCTCCTCATTACTCCTCATTACATTACTATACCAAATGGAAAGAAAGTCATGATTGTTAATGCAGGGACTGTTAAACTCTCATCTACTATTACTTTAAATAATGTTTTACATGTGCCAGATTTTCGGTTTAATCTCATTTCCATTAGCCAATTCATTAAAGATCTTTATTCCCCTGTCATTTTTACTCCTAATTTTTGCTTAATTCAAGTTCCTTCTATGAACAATTTCACCATCCTTGGTAGACAAAAACAAGGCCTTTACCTTGCTGAATTCAAGACCACAATCCAAGCCAATTTACAACCCAAATCTCAAGAGTCCACAATCAACTCATCTCAAACTTGTGCTACAGCCAACAATTCTAGAGTGTCTCTTGATACATGGCACTGTAGATTAGGACATCTTTCTTATTCTAGTTTAAAGTTTTTAAATGTAAGCAATGATTGCAAACATTCAAGTACTTCTGTATGTCAAATTTGCCCTAGGGCTAAGTTTCATAGATTAAAATTTCCAGACAGTTATTCCTATTCCAAGAAGAATTTTGATTTATTACATGTTGATCTATGGGGTCCTTATCACACTCCCACACATTTAGGCCACAAATTTTTCCTAACCATTGTTGATGATCATTCTAGAACAACTTGGACGCATCTCCTTACTCACAAAAGCAATGCTTTTCCTATCCTTAAAGCTTTTATCACCTATATTGAAACTCATTTTCAGGCACATGTAAAAATTATTAGAAGTGATAATGGATTTGAATTTAGTGAAGTTCAGGCTTTAACTTTCTATGCTTCTAAAGGCATACAACATCAGAGTTCTTGTGTTGACACTCCACAACAGAATGGAGTTGTGGAAAGGAAGCATAAACATCTCCTAGAAACTGCTAGGAGTTTGTTTTTCCAAGCTAATCTACCTATACAATACTGGGGAGAGTGCATACTTACTGCCACATATCTCATAAACAGAATGCCTCAAACTCTTCTTGGACACAAAACACCTATGGAACTATTGTATGGTGAGGCTCCTTCCTATGATCACTTGAGATCTTTTGGGTGCTTATGCTTTGCTGCCACATTAAAAAGAAATAGAGACAAATTTCAATCCAGGGCTAATCCATGTGTTTTTCTTGGTTATCCAAATGGCAAGAAAGCCTATACGGTTCTTGACTTGCATACTCACAAGATTTTCTATAGCAGGGATGTCATTTTTCATGAGAGTATCTTTCCATTTCATACTACAAAATTGTCAAAATATTTTGACCAGGAGACATTGCCCTGTGCACCTAATGAAATGACAGACCCTATTTTCTTTAGTCCTGTCAATACTGAAAGTGAGTTACATACACCCGGTGTTGAATCTAATGCTACTGAGGCTGCTGAAATCCTTGTGCCTAAGCATGATCAGGTGACTGATCAAACCAGTCCACCATTACATGAGTCATCAAATGCTCCTATATCTGAATCCCCTAATGTCCCCTTGACTGACACAACATCAATAGACAGACCAGTGGGTAGCATGGGCACTGGTAGAGTTAGAAGGATGCCCTCTCACTTGAAGGACTAAGAGGTCAGCATACCTCAGTCCATTCAACCTCGACCACAACAGTTTACAGGTCTTGCCAAGCAACACAATCATTGGTGCAATGTTGTTGTTTTTTATCATTTACCACTTGATGCTCATAAACAGATTCATCATTCTCAATCCTATTCTGAGCCTCAAGATTATAGTGAAGCCAGTGGTGATCACCAATGGGTAGAAGCTATGCAAAAAGAAGTTCAGGCTTTAGAAAGCAATCATACATGGGATCTTACTGATCTCCCTAAAGGCAAGAAAGTCATCTCTTCTAAATGGGTATATAAGGTTAAACTGAATGCTGATGGGAGCCTAGAGAGATACAAAGCTAGGCTAGTCATTAGGGGATGCAACCAAAGAGCTGACATTGATTTCCAAGAGACTTTCTCCCCTGTGGTGAAAATGACCACCATTAGGGCTCTCATATGCATGGCACTACACAAGAAATGGCCCATTTTTCAAATGGATGTCAACAATGCCTTTCTTCATAGTGATATCCAGGAAGAAGTATATATGAAAGTGCCAGAAGGAATCTCTAATCCTCATAACAAAAGTTTGCAGACTAAGAAAAGCCTTATATGGCTTAAAACAGGCCTCAAGAAATGGTTTTCTAAGCTATGTGAATTCCTAAAAGATATGCAGTACATCCAATCAAAGAATGATTATTCTTTGTTCATCATAAAGGAGCATGATAACATCACTGTCCTGGCTGTTTATGTTGATGACATAATAGTCACCGGATTAGATTCGTCTCACATAGAACAACTCAAGGCTCAGTTAAATCTGACTTTTGGCCTTAAAGACCTAGGGAAACTGCATTATTTTCTAGGCATAGAGGTTACCTATTTACCTGAAGGCATAGTCCTTTCCCAAAGAAAATTTACTACTGAGTTGTTGACAGAAACAGGCTTCATTACAGCAAAAGGGACTGTGACTCCTCTTCTTTTGAATCACAAGTTTCCTTCCAATCCTCCTCCTCCATCTTTTGATCCAAGCTATTACAGAATGATAGTAGGAAAGCTCAATTTCCTGACTCATACTCGTCCTGACCTAGCCTTTGCTGTCCAACTTCTCAGTCAATTCATGCAAACTCCATCTGATGTTCATCTTCAGGCTGCTACCCATGTGTTACAATACTTGAAAAATACAAATGGTCAAGGAATCCTTCTGGCGGGGTATGACACTTTATATCTTCATGCTTATTCAGACTCAGATTGGGCATCTTGTCCCATCACCAGACGATCAATCACAGGCTGGATTGTGATGTTAGGACATTCCCCTCTCAGTTGGAAAAATAAGAAGCAAAGCACTGTATCTAGACCATCCTCTGAAGCCGAGTATCGGGCAATGTCACAAGCTGCAGCAGAGGTCACCTGGGTCACAAGTTTATTAGAAGAGTTGGGGTTCAATGGTCTCAAACCTGTCACACTCCATTGTGACAACAATAGTGCTCTCCACATTGCCAGAAATCCTGTCTTTCATGAACGGACCAAGCACATCGAGCTTGACTGTCACTTTACTAGAGACAAGGTCTTGGAAGGTCTTATTCAACTCCACTACCTCCCTTCAAATTCTCAGATTGCAGATGTGTTCACCAAGATTCTTCCATCTGCTCAGCATTGGAAACTTCTTCACAAGCTGGGAATGCTCCCTTTCACTCACCTTCCAGCTTGCGGGGGGTGTTGAATATACCTAAGTCTCCTAATGGTCCCACCATCAGCCAGGTTGTCCAAGTTTCAACAGCACCCATACAACCTGGCACAATTCCTAGAAAGGCACCTGACCCAATATCACCAAATGGTTAACAACCCACTTTCCAAGGCCCATGTAATTGTATCCTAGGTTTTCTATTCCTCTCATTGTACTACATATATAGAGCAACATGTAAAGCAGCACAACACCCTCTTACATCAATCAATATAACAAAACATTCAAAACCAAAGCTACAATCTTTTACTCTCTTCTGCATCATTCCTTCATTCATTACAATGGTTCTCATCAACGAATTGTTACATACCCAAAAATGGGAAATATTTCATAAGGGCTAAGTCAGGAATTTTAGCCAACGACTCCAATTAATAATTCAGCTTCTATTACAGATAAACACACCACATAATTACTCTGTCCTTCCATAAAAATAATCTCCCACTAAATTTGATAAATATGTACCTTTTCCTATGCTACAGCAAACCAAAACCAGAAAATATTTGTACTTAATTTTTCCATTTTAAGAAGTCACTTCCTCCGTCTCAATCATTTGTTTGTTTATATTTTGTGACTCCATATGTGATCGTATTTCCTACTCCTGAGAATTAATAAGTTGTGATATGAAACATTTTGTGGGATGCTTAGTTTTAACTGACCAAATCCTCAGTAATGAATTGATCATGTACATTAGAATTAATCGTACTTTCTTGGTCATCTTTCCTGGCAAATTTTTGTCAAATGTATTTTTCAAAAAATGTGCAATTTTATTATGGAATATTTTCAAAAAGTACAGTTTACATTTGGAGTTGTAACTTGTAAGGACCTATACTTACTCAAACTCAAGGATAAGTGTTACATAACGACTATACAAGTGTATATCGGCTATTTTTTAGAAATTCCACACATCATATATGTCCAAATGTACGACGGGCGACACAAGTGATTTCCCCTGAACTGTGTTTTGATTATGTCAACACTATAATTTGACCGCCACCCAATGGGCAATGCTATCTGGTGGCTTAAAGTACTACGCAATAGCTCAGAGATGATATGTGCCAATATAGTAGTATATATATACAAAGGGGACCTCCAAAATTTGATTGTTGATCAGCAATCGGTATATGCAATTTTCCTTGCCAGCAGCCGCTCCACCCCTCACTGCCACTCCATAGTCCATCCCTACTTATCTAGGTGCATCGCCTCCCACAGCACCACCCTTCATCAACCCTTTCTCCGGGGCAGCAGCCACCCAACACAAGCTACCTTAGATGACCTATAGCTCATCCCAACATAATACACAGACTAATAAAGTATCCTTCAAAAGTCCTTACAAAAACACAAGTAACAGATACCCTTACCTTGTTAGTGCTCTGCTACTCCTTCCAAAAATGAACAAAAAAACAAGAAAAATGCTCAAATTCAAAGTAAATATTCACCTTCAGAGCTTCCGTCATCCGGATTCATGGACATCTTACTAATAGGCAGATTAACAAGAAAATGAAGACAATATATACTAAGGTCTACAAGACCAGAATTTCTAACCAAGCCCCACTTGACTGTATAAGAGGATTACCAAGAAACCCATTACTTGCTCGGTCTCCCACTCTCCCCCTCCTTTCGACCAACTTTGTTTTTTCTTATCATTCACATGAAAAGCCTTGCAAGTGATCTTTGTACCTAGGTACAGTTAAAACGTTCTCGACTTCTCGGATCTTAGAAATAAGACCTGACTATGGGCACCTAAGTAGAAATAAGCTCCGACTATGCGTACACCTAGCAATGGGCACCTAAGTAGAAATAAGCTTGTGAGTTGTGACTATGGATACACCTAGCAAAGTAATGTCCAAAGTGTTTATATATTAAAACAAGCCTGCACTTTACTAAACTGAATTGTAGAGGTGCGCCAGCCCAAGCAGTAGTGCAACGCATGAGCGACGCCGACACGTGAAGGCCCAGGCAGCAAGCTACCTTAATGGACCTTCCCTCTTAAAAAATAAATTTAATATCATATGAGCCGATAGCCCACATATATCAGATATTAAACTGACAAGAACAGTTACTACACTTGATCTTAGCCAAAAGGCCGAGAAAAGTATGCTTATTTAATTAGCCTGTTTCAGTTTATATATCCATACAAGTTCTATCTCTACAACTCTCTCTCGATGTGGGACATTTGTTCTCTATTTCCCCTGGTCTTTTTATCTTGTTAGTTTGCAAGTACCCTGTAATGCTCCTACGTTAACCCAAATCAGTTACATTAAGGCAGGGCTTTAAATTTATTAATGACGAATTTACTATCATTTTTACAAGGACTTGATGCACACACCAACACCATATCAATGTTCGAGGATCTTAATGACATGTAGAGATATGAAACTCTTAAACTCCTTTCTAACCTATTAACAATGACTACTTGGCCGGTCAGCACCGACACATCCAATGCTATGTAATGGCTGAAAGTTCTATCCAGTAGTTGAGAGATGAAATGGGAGCTTATTTACAAAGGCGGCAGCCTCCAAGACTGATTCTTAATGGTTGCAATACACCTGCAACGATGCTATTTGTATTGATTTGTTAAGTGCGGAGTAGCAGTTCATATGCAAACTCCTATGTCAGCAGAGTGCCACGAGACGAGATGACCTGCAGCGATATTATTTGTGTTGATTTGTTAAGTAGAGAGTAGCGGTTCATACGAAATCTCTTATGCTAGTAGAGTCATCTCGTGACAAGCCGCTCCATTCCCCACGGCCACTATATCCCTCCCTCGATCCACCCTTGAGCTACCTCTTTTCCGTGACAGCCGCCTGCCCACCACACGGACTACCCTAGCTGGCGGACTGCCCATTCAAACACAACACATACTAATAAGTTAAGTACTCCTCAAATTCCCAACAGATAGACAAGTAACAACTCTCCTTAATTGAACATTCTGCTACCTCATCCAAATATGAACCAGAAATTTAAATGTTCAAATCAAAGGTAAATACACACCTTGGGTCATCACTTGAGGAATACTCCAGAGTCCAGATCAACAAAAAGATCGAAATCGTAAGGACTCTAATGGAGTAGCATATTACCAAGGTCTAAGAAACGAACAATTCCTAAACAAGCCTCACTTGAGGAATGTATAAGAGCATTACGAGTGGACACCCACCTCTTTCGTATCACAACACTCCCAATGAATCTCCCATATGACCCAATTCGTCATCCTCCGACTCTCTCTGAGCATGTAAAGAATTACTCCATACAGATGTACACTATGATTGACTGACTGAGGGTAGAAAAAATCAATACTCAGTATGATGCACTGTGAAGTCAATTGTTATATCAAATAAATGCTAGCAGAAAGGACAAACATTACGCTATTAAAGCTCAACATAATAAATATGAGTAAATATTCCGATCACATAGCATTATAGCAAGTACCAAAAGCAGTTACTGATAGTGTATTACATAATGCCTGATGAGCTACTGTAGTACTGTATACTGATAGTATCCTTGCATTATTATTATTCTTCTCCTCCTTCCAAAAATGAACAGAAAATTAGAAAAGGAAAATGCTCAAATTCCATCAACGAAAAGATGAACTCTTACGACAGGCTGATCAACAAAAAGGTGAACTTTAATGAATGCAATTACATTAAAATTGGTACTAATCACACATTCTTAATTAAACTCATGTTATACGTAGTACTTTTTAACGAGTGCTGTTGCATCCTTCTAATGAACGCATTTACCTTAAAATTGGTACTAAAAATTTCGTCGATGTGATAAGCCCTATAGTTCATAATAATTGAACTGGATTGGAGAGGTGCGCCAGGCCCAAGCAGTAGTGCAACGCATGGGCGACGCGTGGAGGCCCAGGCAGCAAGCTACCTTGATGGACCTCCCCTCTTAAAAAATAAATTTAATATCGTGTGAGCCAATGGCCCACATATCAGATATTAAACTGATAAGAACAGATACTACACTTGATCTTAGCCAAAAGGCCGAGAAAGGTATGAGTTGGGCCAAGGCCCGTTTCAGTTTATATAACCAGGGAAGCCTTGTCGCTACAACTATCTCCTCGATGTGGGATACAGTTATTCCCCATATCTCTGCTTTTTTTTTGTCTTGTTAGTAGTAATAGTAATGATCCTGCGTGAAGCCATGAACCCAACTCAGTTTTATTCGCTAATCTCGAATTTACTATCATTTTTACAAGGACTTGATGCAAACACCAACACCATATTCATAGTTTGGGGGGATCTTAATGCCTTGTAGAGATATGAAGCGTTGAAACTTCTTTTCGAACCTATTAAACGTGGATGTCTGTGCAATATAATGCACCCAATGCTATTTATTGGCTGAATGTTGTTAATGGTGGCAATACACCTGCAGCTATGCTATTTCTATTGATTTGTCAAAGGACGGAGTAGCAGTTTATATGCAATCTCCTATGCCAACCGAGTGTTACAAGACAATTATGTCTCGTAACAAGCCGCTCCAATTCCCACTCTATCCCTCCATCGATCCACCCTTCAGCTATACCCCTTTTCCGCGACGGGTGCCTCCTCACACAGACTACCCTAGCTGGCCGACAGCCAATTCCAACACAACTCACATACTAATAAAGTTACTCGTCAAATTCCCAACAAATAGACAAGTACTAACTCTCTTTAATTGAGCATTATGCTACCCCATCCAGATATGAACCAGAAATTTCAAATTATATTTAAATCCAAAATAAATACTCACACTCAGTCATCACTTGAGGAATACTTCAATAGCACATAGACAGATCAACAAAAAGATGGGTCGTAAGGACTCTAATACTCCGTATATAAGAGCATTACCAATGGATGCCCACTTCTTTCCTGTCTCCGCTCCTTATCTTTTCTCACCATTCACAGGAACTTCAAAATTGATCTACGAATTTCCTAACATAGCCATGTCCAACATTTGGACACACATACAAGTACTTTCAAACCTGTTCAGTGTCATAGCTCTCAATGAATCTTCAGTATGACCCAATTCGTCATCCTCCTGAGTATATAAAGAATTACACCATAAACTATGATCGACTGAGGGGAAATAAAATCAGTATGATGCACTGTGAAAATTGTTATATCAAATGCGAGTAGAAAGGCAAAGAAACATCAGGCTACTAAAGCTCGACATAGAAAAATGAGTAAATATTCCAATCACATAGCAAGTACCAAATGCAGTTACTGATAGTATTACATAATGCCTGGAGAGCTACTGTATACTGCTACATATAAATTAGGCAAGCCAACTGATAGGAAAATATAAAGGAAAAAGAACGAAAAGTAATGAGAAGCAAGCAAGAAATAAATCCTCGATCCTTTTGATATGTCTCAACCTATCCTCTGCAAACACGGAAGCCGAATTGACACCCTCACTACTGTTGTCCCTGCCAGGATTGAGCATCACCATAACCACCATAACCTGATCCAGCACCATAACCTGGATTTCTGTTATTTTCAGCATAACCACTTCCCATGTAGCCGGTTCCAGCTCCTGACTGATCCCCACCATCGGCACTGCCAGTGGGCCCACTTCCTGCACGACCACCAACAACCCCATATCCATTGCCTACATAACCACCACCAGCACCATAACCAGCTGCTGACTGGTTACCATACCCAGGACCTCCACCAGTTGACAGACCTGTTTGTGCATTGCCAGTGGTCCCACTTCCATAACCAGCAGTAGGCCCATAACCTGCACCATACCCAGAAGAGCCATAGCCGGCAGATTGGTAGGCTGCTTTCATAGCATTAGCAGGACCACTTCCATAACCGCCACCAGCAGCATTTGCACCTCCATAACCTCCACCTTGACCTGCATAGGCACCTGCGCCACCTCCATAACCACCATAGCCACCATAGCTTCCTGTCGGACCACCATAGCCGCCATATCCTGCTGGATTATAGCCTGGGTACGATGAGAAGCCTGCAGTTTGAGGCTGCATGTACCTATTTCCATCCATACGATTGTCATATGAACCTGAATTGCCTCTTGAAGGCCCATAGTTCTGATTGCCTCCACCAAGGTTGCCACTCGGCGAATTTGCATCTTTAGGGAGGGCCCTTTTAACTTCTACATCCTTTCCATTCAGATCATGAAAATTCTTTTGGAGTACTCTATCAACAGCATCCTCTGTATCAAAGGATATAAACCCAAAACCACGTGGACGTTGAGTTGATTGGTCAAACATAATGACAGCATCAGTCACCTGCCCAAAATTTTCAAAATACTGTCGAAAACCCTCTTCCGTTAAAGTGGGAGGCAATCCTCCAACAAAAATCTTCTTTGTTTTAAAATTGCCACCACCTCCAGAGGCTCTTCCGCCATTAGATGAGTCCTGCCTGTAAGAACTTTGTTCTTCCCTAGAAAGAGCCCTTTTAGCTTCCACCTAAAATATAGGAAGAAGATCAGTTTATCACACTATGTCTTTTGCCTCTTAAGCGAAGAAAATAAAAACGGCAGTATAAAAAAGTATATCAACACAGAGCGAGTGACTGAATTTAATCTTAGAACATTAGATAAATGGACAGTCAACTCTCCCTAATATACCAAATCTAACATCATAGAACGCAGACATGCTTAGTATCCAACCACACACGTTTCTACCGAGACTTCTACTATTTGTTCCCATCCAATATTGACCAATAATGATACCTCATTACTCACCCAACTCCCACCCTCAAAAAACAAAATGGAAAGTCAGGTGAGTTGATCTTGTATAAGACCTTTGTATGGTACGACATGATTGTTATTGCTATCATTAGATGAAGTTCAAAACATAAGGCGAGACACTTGTACGCCAAACAAGATCTTATTCAAGTACTTGTGATCTATTATAGCAGATAAAAAAGATGCCTAAACCTAACAACCACTCATGTCAACTCTTTAAACCATCAACATGCTTAACTATGACATCAAACAAAACCCGAATTTAGCTAATCAACAAAGACCCCTAACAAAATTTATGCAACAACCATTTATTTTCCTCCCGTTTGTTATCTGCATTACATAAATATCCTCCATGGGCTCCATCTCAATCATCTTTTTACCTTTGATTAAAATGCCCCTCACAAAAACAAATAAGTAAATAATTGGGATGGCGGGAGTAATTCATGTTCAGTAAAATCAAATAATGTTTCATCAATCCTCAACGAAACACAAAAACCCGTCAATCCAACAAACCCTCCGACAACATAACTTGTTTACACAAATAAGTAAATAATTGGGACGGAGGGAATATGCAAATAACCAATGCTACTCCAACAATTCACATTGGAAGTAAATCCGACACCGAGTCAGAGTAACATAGCAAAACAACAGAATCCATAAAAGCGAAAAGAAGGCAAGTGAAATTACCAATCTGCCATCAATGGTATGCTTATCTAGGAGAAGAGAGTCAATGGCAGAAGGGTCAGAAAACATGACAAAAGCGAAGCCACGTGGACGACCGGTGGTTTTATCACGCATGACGGCGGTGTTAGTGACGTCGCCATACTTGGAGAAGTAATCTCGTAAAGTATCTTCAGTAGTTTCCCAAGTAATCCCACCAACAAACAGCTTTGCTTCTTCTGAATCCATCGATTGATTGATTGTGTTTTCCTCTTTCTCAACAACAAGAAAGAGGGATTAGGGTTTGTGGGATTATTTTGGGGCTGGGGTATTCAGTATCCTTCGTAAAAAAAAAAATTATGTACTGTATATGGGAACACAAATGCGGAAAGAGGCTAGTATCGACCTACCGGTCTTGCTTGTGACGGCTTCTTCAAAGACCTCTTCACTTGTTTTTTTGTCTCACTTTTTTTTTTAAAGTGATAAATTTTGCCCGTTATAAATAGAATTTGTGGACTAGTATATCCTCTCGCAATTAGGAGTCGTTTGGTCCACCATAGGAAGATAGAATTCTCAGGACCATTAAATTCATATGAACTTCAAAATCATGTGAATTGTATAAATGTTGTTTGGTTGAAGGTGGGAACTTCAATTTATGTAAGAACTCCCATTTATCTGGGGGGAGTCAGATAAGTGACTTCCTACATCACGTAGGAATTGGAGTTCCATAAGAAGTTCCACTACCATTGGAGTTCCATAGGAAGTTCCACTACCATGAATTGGGCAACCAAAAAGACTTCATTTGACTATTTCCCATGATTTTCCAATTCCCATGAATTTAAAAGGCAACCAAACAATCGAGAAAAAAGATTACGCATCTGATGTAGTACCTCAGTCTTTGTAATTTTTGAGCATATACACATTTTTTCTGAGCATATTACCATTTATAAATATAGTTTTTGATCAATATTATATTTTTTTAGTGTAATGTTTTAATAAATGTGCTCAAAAACTTTATACTAAAGCAGAACTCAAAAACTTTAAAATAAAACTCATAAAATAAACAATAAGAGGTACTACCTCAGATTTATAGTCTATGAACTGCAAACAATCCCTTAGTCTCACTTATCCGTCTATAGATAGATGAGTTAAATATGCTTAAAGTAGTGACATTTGTGGGCCCATCATGCAACTTGTTGTTTGTCGTGTGCTCAAATTGGGCTTGTCTATAATTATAGACGAATATCTTCGAATTTGTGATCCTCTTTTGCTTTTAGCCTTTTACTTCTCGATTACAATTTCTCTCTATTTTTTTTTAATTAAAATTTTATATGAAAATTGTACACTAACAATATTATATCTTGTCATTAATATTTAAGCACAACAAAAGCAAAATCATACAATTGGTTATTAAGCTCATTTACAAAAGTTCTCGAGGTAGTCTTTTTGCTGAACTCAATAGCTTCGTAAAGGGATTAAGGTACTCTACAAAGTAACTGAATTAACTTTGTAAATGAAATCGGTAACTCTACACATGAACTCGACAAAAAAATAATTTATTTATATACAACGATAATAGCATCGATTACTGAGTTATAATAACTTTTTTTTGAAATAGAACATGGCAAAACTCGTATACTTAACACATACGACCGAGCGTGAACGAGTTCATGAGCTACCATATCACATAAACAACAAGAAATAAGATCAAAATAAATACTAGGGGCCATGATATCTTTCAAAATAAAGAAAAAAACTATTGTGACAAGTCTCGTTGAGTGCATTAATAACTTGACATTCACTCTTAATCGTCACGATTTTTATCATATATGATACAATGATTTAGAGATTATTGATGTATAAATTGAAATTATTATTATCAGAAATCTTATGTTACAATGACAATAGGATAGGGTATTTATACTAATAACAACCAATCTTTGATTCTAATTGATGAGTCATAATTATATACATATTTATGCCTCCCCTTAATTACTTTTGATACGGTTTTCGTGCTAGTTTATATCATTTACATGCCTTTTATGTTAGAATGTCGATACTTTCGCCTTTTGATGTTTAATGCAGGAATGATGCATTTGAGGAGCAAAGGAATGAAATGGGCATCGCGGAGTGAGCATGAAGGGATACACGAAGCATGGCACGAGAATCCATAAGAATGAAGGAAGAGAAGTTAAGAAGAAAACACGAAGAAAAGAGCTTCTTATTACAAGTACCTACTTTGAAGAGCCATATCTCGAGTTATACAACATATTTTCAAGTGATTCTAATTGGAGGTGAAAGCTTATCTTCTTAGCTTTCCAACGCCGCAAAAATCGCTTGTTTCTGACAAGTAACGAAGAAATGGCGACCGTTTGAAGTTCAGTGCGCGAAGCAGGAAGTTGGTGCCTCGATCGAGTCAACCTTGGCTCGATCGAGGAACTTCATGCTCGATCGGGTCACCTCTCGACTCGATAGAGAAACCAACCTAATAAATAAACTTTGCAATGTCGAGAGTTGGGGTATCTGGGAATTGGTGCCTTGATCGAGTGCACCTTGGCTCGATCGAGTAACCACTAGTTTCCGCAAATTTCCGCAAATTTCCTTAAGTCGGTTATGACTACTATAAATACCAAAACTCGTACCCTAGGTTATTTATGCTTTATTTTACATAGGTTTAGTATAGCTACCTTAGAAAACTCTCTCAAATACTTAGTTTAGTTTATTTATTGTTCTTCCTTCCGGATCTAAACATTGCTATTTTACGGTATTGTTCTAATCTTTCAATAATTACTATTTCAATTACTGATAGGCTTATCGCGTACCTATGCAAAGATAAATTTCCTAAACACAAGTAAATGTAGTAATAGGGGTCGAACCACAAGGAAACGGGAATTACGTTGTGAATTGTTATGGGTAGATTTTTATCAAGGTCGATTTCAATTTTGGTTTGGTTGGTTTGTTTGATGATTAATGAAAATTATAATGTAAATTATATGATAAAAGAGAGTCTAAGGGGTTCGGGTCACACATGCAAGGGTAAATATACGATCATGATAAATTCGGTACTAATAACGTTGTCAATTGCTTAGGCTTGGAGACACCCACCTTACGATATTAGTGTCAACCATAGATCGGGTCCTAGAGAAACTCTCATTCATGACTAGGTCGTCCTACTGTACATGTTTTGTCTAATTCAATTCCGTGCCTCTCGACTTATAGAACGAATGAACAAACTTAATCAATTGAATAAGGCCTTAAACAAAGATTAAACGTTATGGCACAAGCATGTGATAGAAGCAATTTAAACAATATTATTATTAACCTATTTAATCATGTTATATACTTGATTTTGCATGGCTCCCTTAGCCCTTAGACTAAGAGATTTAGCTACTCATGTTAAGGTGTAAATTGTAAACTGTATAAAGAGAAATGATAAACATGGTTGAGTGATTTATATGAACTAAATGTTTTAACATGTAAAAGAAATAGAACTAAAGTAATCTAAAAGGAGTGCTTAATTATAAACTAAATATAAACTAAATAGAAATGTAAACTATAAAAAGAAATACCTTAAAGAGATGAACTTGTATGGAAGAACAAATAATAACCAAATGCTTGAACAATAACTTGTAGAACAAAATATTGAAGGATTGAACTAAGGAAAGCTTAACAACTTGTAAACTAAAATGAGAAAACTAATGAGAGAAATATAAAGCTTAAGGCTATTGTAAAGTGGAAATGGGACGTAAAATTGGATGCCTAAAACCTTGGAATACCTCTCCTATTTATAGGAGAGGAGAAAGAAACGTAAACAATCAAGATGCATGCGGCCCCGATCGGGGTTAGGCTGCCCCGATCGTGGTCGCGTGTTTCCGAGTATTTTCTCTTAATTCCTCACTTAATTGCTTGCGGAATCCTAAGAGCGTGATTAATGACCCTTAATGCACCCGGGTAAATGCTCCATCTATCATCTTTAGAGCTCCCAAAAAGCATCCTAAGCATGTTGGAATCTTATGCTTTCCACCTTGACTTGGATTTGAACATTGGGCTTTGACTTTGATTGTTGGCAACATTTGCATTACACATATTAATCCATCAATTTTCCCATGCAAACCCCAATCCAATGCTCCATGCTTAGTCCAACACTTGGTCTTGATTAGTTTAGTGAACTTGGTGTATAAAATGATAGGAAAAAGCTTCTAAATGCTTAGATTCCTACAAAAGCGTAACAAACACGACAATACACCTAGAACACAAGATTAGCTCACAAATATACTAATTAAAGTATGATAAACAATAAAAACCGAGCTAAAATGAGGGATAAAAGTATATATAAAATGAACATATCAAACTCCCCCAAGCTAAACCCTTGCTTGTCCCCAAGCAAGAAATCAAATCTCATCAATTGCAATATCCCAAACATGCTAAGCATAATGATTTAAAAACCCGAAACAACATGGGCAAGGAATAAAGCAAACATGGATGAGATTTACACGACGGCGTAGCATAGAAAACTTTGAATGAATCTTTAAGCTCTTGCATGATCTTTTGACTTATGGACTCTCACGGGGCACTCAAACTCTTTTTTATGTGAAAGGACAATTTTGTGAATAAACACTCAACTATCCTCGACTTATAATAATGTGCCCGCAATCTAATATGGTAATCAATCAAAACTAGCAAGCCAAAATAATCAAATGCAAGCATGATAAAGAAGCCAAATGGGTAGGAAGAAAGCAATATGTAATGGGTAAGAAGGGGGAACAAATGAATTATGGATGGTGGAGCTAATGTCAAGCTAGCAACAACCAAGTGTAAGGATGCTCAATCCCAATTCTAACCCAATTTTGCAATTCAAATCATAATAAAACTCTCCAAAATATGTGAATAATGCATGAGAGTTTATCACATCAACTTCTTCTTCTCTTTTTCTTTTCAATTCGTACTTCTTTTTTTTCATTTCATTCTCGTTTTTTCCATGCTTTTTCCATTTCCTTTTTCTTTCTTCATTTTTTCATTTTCTTCATTCTCATTTCAATTTTTTCATTTTTTTTCTTTTTTTTTTCTTTCTTTCTTGAGCATTAAGACCAAGCTCACATAATTTCCAACAATAAAACATATCCCAATGAGCACCCAAACACTATCCAACTAAGCTACTAGCTCAACGAGGGTAGGCAATTTATAATGTAGCTAGGGAAAAATGTTTGTGAAGGGGTCAAGAAGGCAAATATATTCATGTGAATGGCTCCAAAATGCTTTAACAAAAGAATGCATGCTTACCAAGAGATGACATGAGAACCATACTTGTGCGTTTTGATGAAACACACATTATAAGGAGATACCTACACTCACCTAAGAGAGACCGGATATGGATGCATCGGTCAAAAAGAGGCTCTACCTTACCATTTTGTAACTTGCCACAAGTCAAGATCAAGCCTATTCGGATCATTCTCCATCTCCCACCTACTATGTCAAGACATCCGCATGTAGCTAATATCCCATCATTAAAGAATAAATCATTAGCAATAAGCCATTATTAGGATAAGCAAAGAGGAAAGTAGGCTACAAGCAAGCACAAAGCAAAAATTTCTCTCAAAAATTTTCAAATTTTCTACACTACATGCAAACTACACTATATGCAAATGCAATATCTCCCCCCAAGCTAAACATCACATTGTCCTTAATGTGCCAACAATTCATAATACCCAATCAAACCATAAAAATGGCTCAAAGCACAAAACAAGAAGGACTAGAGGTTATGTTTAATGGGATGCAAGATCTAAACTAAAATGCAAAGCAATTAAAAATTTACTCGATTTGCTAATCTCCCCCAAGCTAGCATGAATTCGGGGGATGTAGATGTTTCCTTGTGACTAAGGTGAAAAATAGTGAAGAAAAATGGTAGAGAAAGAGAATGGAGGTACCATCGGGTTTCTATAAGAATGATAGAATGATTTACTCGTCACCCGCATAAGAAAGAAAGGCCAAAAATTCACGGAACCACGACCCCGATCGGGGCTGGCAACCCCGATCGGGGTTGACCTCCTCTTCGGGTTTTGACTCTTTTCCGCATTTGATTTTAATCCCTTCTCGCTTCTCGAAAACCACGTCCCCGAACGGGGATCTTGCATGGGGCTGCGTGCCAGATTCACTTTTCTCCATTTTCACCTATAAAAGACAAAAAGGAACATTATCAAGTCAAGTATTTTATTACTAATCTACGAAAAACAATAAATTGCAGAAAATTAAAAACAAAAATAAATAAAAGCAATAAAAAGCTTGGGTTGCCTCCCAAGAAGCGCTGGTTTAACGTCCTGCACGACGTAAGAAGCTATTTGATTCAAGTTTTGTTTTTGAGCTTGTCACCAACCAAGCTCCATGTCATAGCTCCTTTAGCATTCCACAACCATTTGAAATTTTTCAAATAAAATTTCCCTTTCTTCTTTTTGGCACTCTTAGCAATAGTGCACTTAGCATCGTCACCTACAAAACAAACAACACCCATATCGTCCTCCAACGGATCCATTAGTAAGGAGCCAAGTGTAGTAGAGGCAAGAGAAGAGTCCACAGTGCTAAATAGATAACAAGACTCTTGTAACATTGGGCTTCTAATGGTGTTGTTTTTGCTAAAGGAGACCCGGTCATCACCCACTTCCAACGTCAACCTCCCATTTTTCACATCAATTAACGCACCCGCGGTGCATAAAAATGGCCTACCCAATATAATTGGGGTTTGTGAGTCCTCGGCCATATCAAGTATGAGGAAGTCAACGGGTATGAAAAACTTACCAACCTTGACGGGAACATCTTCTAAGACACCTAAGGGTCGCTTTAAAGAACGGTCCGCCATTTGCAATGTTGTACTTGTGCATTTTAGAGCACCCATGTTAAGTTTCTCACAAAGGGAATAGGGCATGACACTCACACTAGCACCTAGGTCGCAAAGGGCCTTATCAATGGTATATGTGCCTATAGTGCAAGGAATAGAATAGCTACCGGGGTCCTTAAGTTTCGGGGGAGACTTATTTTGTAAGAGTGCACTACACTCTTCGGTGAAAGCAATGGTCTCAACCTCATTGAAGGATCGCTTCTTTGAGGGAATTTCCTTCATAAACTTTGAATAAGAAGGGACTTGGGTAAGTAATTCTAAAAATGGGACGGTGACTTGTAAAATTTTACACATTTCCATGAACTTACCGAACTTACCTTCTTCCTTGTGCTTTGTTAGACGATGGGGAAATGGTACTTGAACAACTTCCGTTGGAGGAGCATCCTCCACTTCTTTATCATTCTCATCCTCGTTGGGAACACTCACTTTCTTTGAAACGGCATTACTCTCCTTAGCATTAGGAGAGACTTCTTCAACAACCACCTTATCACTTTCTTTGGGCATAGGGGACCCAACATCTTTGGCATCAAGCTTGCTCTTCCTTTTTAGCATCAACAACCGGTGAGGAAATGGCACACGATCCTTAACAAGAGGCTCTTCACTAGCCTTCTTTTTGTCATCTCCACTAAGCTTGGCCTTTTTAACAACCACTTCTTCATCCAAAGTCATGGGCGGCACATCGTAGCTAGTACCACTTCTCAAGGAGATAGAATTGACGGTCTCGTGTGGTTGCTCACCTTGGGAAGGTAGTAGACCGTTCTTCCTTTGAGAATTAGAAGCGGCTAATTGAGCCACTTGTTGTTCCAACATCTTGACCGCGGCACTATGAGCTTGATCATTTTTTTGGATTTGAGCCAATAATTCCCTTTGCATTTGGATTATCATGCCCTCGAGCTTACCAACTCCTTGATTGTTGTGATGTGAATTTTGTGGTGGATTTTGTTGGTAATTGTTTTGTGGGGGCCTTTGTTGATTTTGATAACCCGGTGGAGGGATATACTTTTGTTGTTGAGGAACATAGGCGTTTTGTTGTGTTGGGGGTTGTGGGTTAAGCACATTGTTGCTAGTGTAAGACAAGTTCGGATGGAATTTTGAATTCGGGTTATAAGTGTTGGAAAATGTACCCGGTGGATATGAACTTTGCCTTAGAGCTTGAAAAGCATTTACCTCTTCGATAGAAGCTCGGCAATGAGCGGCATAATGACCCGCTCCTCCACAACCGTCACAAACGATGATTTGACTTGTTGAAGACACGACATTGAGTTATTGAAGGGAATCTTTAGCATCTCTTTCCGCCAATTGTTGTTGGAGCAAGGCAATTTGAGCTAGCAAAACGGAGTTGTTAGAGGATTCTTCTTTACCTTTGGATGGCACAACTCGGGAATTGACATATTGGGCATCATGGACCGCCATAGATTCGATCGTGGCATGAGCAAGGTCGGTGTCAATTTGATCAAATCACCCACTGTTGGCGGAATCAAGAATCCTTCGGGACTCGGCACAACATCCATTGTAGAATGTTATTGATAGAAACCAATCATCTAGCCCATGATGTGGGCATTGTCTTTGAAGCTCTTTGTACCTCTCCCAAGCCTCATATAAGCTCTCTAGAGCTTGTTGACGGAATCCGGTAATTTGGCTCCTCAAAGTTTGAGTTTTCTCCGGTGGAAAAAACTTTTGATAAAAAGCAAGAGCCAAAGTCTCCCAATTGGTGATTCCCATGGCGGTGCGGTCAAGGCTATTGATCCAAAGTTTGGCCTTGTCCTTCAAAGAGAAAGGGAAAAGTATCTCCCTTATTGGGCTTGAGTAACACCCGTTTGACGGATCATGGAGCAATAGTCACAAAAATTTTGCACATGCAAATTGGGATCCTCCAAAGGACTTCCCCCAAATTGCTTTCTCTCCACTAGGCTAATGAAGGCCGGCTTGATCTCGAATTCCGGCGCGATGATTTGAGTGGTTGTGATTCCGGCCGGAAGCATGGCCGCGGTGGACTTTGAGTGATCGGAAAGTTTCACCATCTTTTTGCTGGTAGATGGTGGTGGTGGTGGTGGTGAAGTTGATGAACTTGAAACCTCTTCCTCTTCAAGGGCCTCTAGATCGCCTAAGTAAGACTTTCTAGCACTTTCAACTTGTATGGGAGAAGAGACTTCTTTTACTTCCTTCCAGAAACGTCGTCTTCTCCTAAATGTTTTCTCGGGATCGGAATCCGGTGAAAGCAATTCTCCACTACGAGAGGACCTGGGCCTAAGAAAATAATTTCTAGAGAAGTGATAAGTAACGGTCTCAAGGAACAAGTGTTCCCCAAGACAAAGGAAAACAAGATAAAAATCGACAATTCAAAAAGTAATAAAACCGTTTCCCCAGCAACGTCGCCAAAATTTAATAGGCTTATCGCGTACCTATGCAAAGATAAATTCCCTAAACACAAGTAAATGTAGTAATAGGGGTCGAACCACAAGGAAACGGGAATTACGTTGTGAATTGTTATGGGTAGATTTTTATCAAGGACGATTTCAATTTTGGTTTGGTTTGTTTGTTTGATGATTAATGAAAATTATAATGTAAATTATATGATAAAAAAGAGTCTAAGGGGTTCAGGTCACACATGCAAGGGTAAATATACGATCATGATAAATTCGGTACTAATAACGTTGTCAATTGCTTAGGCTTGGAGACACCCACCTTACGATGACACCATAGACCGGGTCCTAGAGAAACTCTCGTTCATGACTAGGTCGTCCTACTATACATGCTTTGTCTAATTCAATTCCGTGCCTCTAGACTTATAGAACGAATAAACAAACTTAATCAATTGAATAAGGCCTTAAACAAAGATTAAACGTTATGGCACAAGCATGTGATAGAAGCAATTTAAATAATAATATTATTAACCTATTTAATCATGTTATATACTTGATTTTGCATGGCTCCCCTAGCCCTTAGACTAAGAGATTTAGCTACTCATGTTAAGGTGTAAATTGTAAACTATATAAAGAGAAATGATAAACATGGTTGAGTGATTTATATGAACTAAATGTTTTAACATGTAAAAGAAATAGAACTAAAGTAATCTAAAAGGAGTGCTTAATTATAAACTAAATATAAACGAAATAGAAATGTAAACTATAAAAAGAAATACCTTAAAGAGATGAACTTGTATGGAAGAACAAATAATAACCAAATGCTTGAACAATAACTTGTAGAACAAACACTACTACAAATACAGGCTATAACAACGGTCAAAAACCGTTGTTGTATAAAAAAGCGGACGTTGTTAAAGCGTCCGTTGTAAAAGGTTTTAACAACGGTTGGTTTTCTTAAGGAAACCGTTGTTAAAAATATTAACAACGGTTTTAAGTATAAAAACCCGTTGTGGAAAGTGTGACTCAATTTTGGGGGGAAAGTTATAACAACGGGTTTTAATATACAAAACCGTTGATATAACTAAAGACAACGGGTTGTTTGTAAATAACCGTTGTTGTTTGTTCTTAAAAAATAAAAAAAAATTAAATTAAATATTACTAGATGCATGCATAATTACCCGTTAGAATTCGATGCATGCATTATTATCGACATCACTGTACATATGAACGGATAATATGGAATGAGAAGGGTTAGTAATAAGATTTGAAGCAGCATTGAGAGATATGATGATGATTATGGCACAACTTCCTAACATATATATTAATTAAAAAACAACTCAACCCACACATTGCTTAGTATAAATACATTGCATTATCTCAACTAACATTTCCATTATCTCAATATATTCATCTCCAAACCCTAACTGCTAAAACAAACTCTACTTAATCTTTCAAAACAAACTCCAAAAACTCCAACAAAATGAATGATTTCATCCTTAAGACTCTTACCATGATCGAGAACAACAACAGCTTCATCCGCCGGTTCCTCCATATTGAGGAAAGTTTCAGGAGCTACCTTGTGGATGCTCGATCCGCACTGAAGCACGCCAAAGAAGATGGCTTGACGGAGCAGCAGCAGTTGCAGCTATATGACGATATAACAACTGCTGAACGGAACCTCGAAATAGCCAAGGAGGAGAGGACGGATACGATAGAGCAGAATTAGATCCTCTATGAAAATATAAGAATTGCATTTTTATATATGTAATTTTTTTTTAATTTATGTATTTATAAATATATATATATATATATATATATATATATATATATATATATATATATATTAATTATGTTTATCTTGCTTCTTCATCTTGCTTCTTCATTGTTTTACTAACTAATTATGCGAACAATACTTAAACAAATAACATAATGGTCGATAAAAACACATACATGCAAAAGAAATAAGTAGAAAAAGAAAATAATGACGATGAAACTAACAGTGATGGCGAGATTTACCTGATAAATACAGAATGTAATAGACGATGAAATCAACAGTGACGGCGAGAAGATAAAGCGACGATGAGAAAGAGAGAAAGAGAGAAAGAGAGTGTGTGCTTTGTGTTTGTTTGTCTGCTGTGTTTGTGTTTGTGTATTAAGGGTTGTGTTTTGTGGCTGCAACAGACTTCTGTTTGTGTGGTTTTAGTATGGAAGGTATTGACAACGGTTATTAAACAACAACCGTTGTGAAATATGTTTTAACAACGGTTGTAAAAAAACACCCGTTGTTAAATAAGTTTTAACAACGGGTTTCAAAAATAACCGTTGTGATTACTTTTCACTAACTTTGCGCCAATTTTGCGCCAAATTATTAACAACGGTTGTGCATGTGTGACCCATTGTTAAAACTAATAACAACGGTTTTTATAACCATACCCGTTGTAATTGATTTTAGTAAAATTCGCGCCATACATTCTACAACGTCTATTGTGATTTTCGCGAATAATCGTTGTTAAAGGGGCGTTGTAGTTGCCTGGATTTGTAGTAGTGAAAATATTGAAGGATTGAACTAAGGAAAGCTTAACAACTTGTAAACTAAAATGAGAAAACTAATGAGAGAAATATAAAGCTTAAGGCTATTGTAAAGTGGAAATGGGACGTAAAATTGGATGCCTAAAACCTTGGAATACCTCTCTTATTTATAGGAGAGGAGAAAGAAACGTAAACAATCAAGATGCATGCAGCCCCGATCGGGGTTAGGCGGCCCCGATCGGGGTCGCGTGTTTCCGGGTATTTTCTCTTAATTCCTCACTTAATTGCTTGAGGAATCCTAAGAGCGTGATTAATGACCCTTAATGCACCCGGGTAAATGCTCCATCTATCATCTTTAGAGCTCCCAAAAAGCATCCTAAGCATGTTGGAATCTTATGCTTTCCACCTTGACTTGGATTTGAACATTGGGCTTTGACTTTGATTGTTGGCAAAATTTGCATTACACATATTAATCGATTAATTTTTCCATGCAAAACCCAATCCAATGCTCCATGCTTAGTCCAACACTTGGTCTTGATTAGCTTAGTGAACTTGGTATATAAAATGATAGGAAAAAACCTCTAAATGCTTAGATTCCTACAAAAGCGTAACAAACACGACAATACACCTAGAACACAAGATTAGCTCACAAATATACTAATTAAAGTATGATGAACAATAAAAACCGAGCTAAAATGAGGGATAAAAATATATATAAAATGAACATATCAATTACTTGTTCATCTTTATTATTGTTCATCATGCTTTCCATTACTATTATTGTTGTTATTGCTTTAGTTATGAGTAGCTAAATTCCTCATCTAGGATAAAAGGGGATCTAGGTTAATTAGAAAGGGGAAATTGATTAATTGCTAGTGAAATCGTTTAAGTTGCCGTTTGATTATTGTTCTTATTCTAGTTAATTAACTTAGGCCTGAGTTATTAATTAGTGTAGCGAATTAATTCTTTCACCGGCCGGGTTAGAATTAATATAGGCTGCGATAATCGAATAGATTGTATCTAATTATAGCGACCGCATGTTAGAATCGATCTAAAGGGCATAATAGAGTCGACCGATCTTATGACCTTAGACAACTTGGTAGATCTAGCAATTGATTAATAGACCCCATATAATTGACATAGTGAACCCGAAACCCTAGACTCTTTAATATTATTGTTATTCATCTTTATTTAATTTGTTATTAGTTGTTAGAAATCAAACCAATCAAAACCCCATAACTTGTTACCTTTAAGACGGATTTAAATATAAACAAATTAGGTAATCACCGCCTCCCTGTGGATTCGACCCTGACTTACCGCTAGCTATCTTGTTAGTAGTAGTTTAGGATTTATTTTGATTAAGGTGATACGAATTTAGCCTTATCAATTTTGGCGCCGCTGCCGGGGAGGCAACAATTGTTCTGTTTGTTTCTGTTTATTTTTGTCTTTTGTTTCAGGGAACTTCAGTTCCTTGGGACAGTTTTATCTTTTCTTGTTGTTTTCGTATATGCCCAGGTCTAATAGGTTAGAGATTATATCTTTTGATCCCGAGCCAGAAAAGACTTTTCGGTACAAACGAAAATTTCAAAGAGAACTAAGTGAAGTGGAAGACTTGAGTACACTTGACTACGAGCGGTATACTTTTGCAGAAGATCCGTCCTTTGAAGAGGACACTCTTATTTCTGCAGCTGTGACTTCTACAACGCCAAAGATGTCGACATTGGCAAGTTACTTCGAACCCACGGCTCATTCTTGGAATTTACCTGACGCCCCTGCTGTTGCGTCATATCCATGGAGCAAGGAAGTGGATGAAATAGAAAAGTTGATTTATGGGGATGATCCTCTTCCTGAGATGGTTTACAACTGTGATGAGAATGTTGACATAGAAGCTGAGTTGGATGCTTTAGAGGCAAAAATATTCAAAGAAGAGCCATTAGAGTTTTTGTTGAAGCTTATATGACGGACGAACTGCCTTATCTCCTTCCTCAAGAGGATGACCTGAAGAATGATGAGCATTGCTCATATTTTATAAACTTTGAGTTTGATGAGCCAGGACATTTTTCATTTTTTTTTATTCTTTGTTTGGACTATTTATTGGTGCTATTTATGCTTGTGTGTAGCACATGCGCTACTTTTTGATTTACTGTTACGAGCTTTAGCTTGTATTGATTATGACTTGTATGCGCATTTGTTTTAAATGCATATTTCTTGCTCGACAGGAAGTTTCCTCGATCGAGTGTCATGGGGTTCGATCGAGTCACCTCGTTTTTGGGTTTATTCATAGCCAGACGATGATAGAAATTGCGCGGTTGATTATTTTCCCCTATTTTTGCAGCTGGTTTGGGGGAATTTCTTTGCTCTTACCCGGTATTCTCTTCTCTTGTACCTTCTTTAATTGTATTATCTAGTTATTTCCCATTCTTTTTGTTAGTTGTGTCCTTTAGGTTGCTGGATTTGTGTGTGATTGCTATGTTGTAGGCGTCACAATGAGGACACGGTGACATTTAGGTTTGGAGGAGGAGTTTAATTATGTTGTGTGATTTACTTTATGTTGTGTGCATTTATTATGTTGTGTGCATTTATATAAAAAATCCATAAAAATTAAAAATTTATAAAATACAAAAACATGTTTTTCCTTTGTTTTAGGTCGAGTCTTGGTGAATTGAATAACAATGATGTTAAATTGCATTGTGTTTGCATTTGAATCTCAAATAGTTGTCCATGTACATTGTTTTGACTCGTTAGCCATGAAAACAAAGCTCATAATTCAAGTCTTTACCGTATTGACATGCCTTATATTGATTAGATTTGACATAATTACGTTGGTAAACTGCTTAAATTCTGAGGTCTATAGAGCTTCCAAGGCCAGAAACATCAATAAACTGGTCTCATTGTCAATTAGGCTTGAGTGTGGTTTCTCCTTGTGGAATGTGTAATATCAAATTGCATAAGTGTGACATTGATTCCTTGATACTTTTATTGCTTTCATTTGACTAAGTACATGTGGATAGGCGATTCTTATCGTTCAAATAAGCCTTACATTATCTTTTGTTAGCCCGTTTGAACCCTTGTAGCCAATATTAATTACATCCTATGAGCTACAATCCAAGAATTTGCCTACCTTTTCGGGACAGTCACAGTTGCTTGTTTATCATGTTTATTTTGCTATTATGGTTGGGTTGGGACTTATTGTTGTCATGTGGGTATAGCAAAATACTTTTAGCGATTGTGTTGTATCCTTGTGTTGGAAAAAGAAAAATATGAAGTAAAAGAAAAAAAAAGAAAAAAAGAAAGGAAAAATCGAAAAATATTGAAAAAGAGAAAAGAAAAAGAAAAGAGATTGCTTCATTTGGTTTTGTCAAGGATCAAAAGGATGGTTGTTAGAGTCTAATACATATTTGGAGAGTACATCATTCACTCTCGTGTGTTGTAAAGTTGAGATTATTTCTCTAAGTTGGGTGTATTTATTATCAAAGATTTGGTTTTTGTTTTGGTTAGCGCTGCGACTACCGTCTTAGCTCCACTTATCCATAATGTGCTTTGGCACAAACCATTTCTATCTCTTTAACCCATTTGCCACCCTTATTATCCTTAATACATGTACTTTTGTCTACATATGGTGATTGCATATTAGTTGCGGAAATCCCTATCACATTAGATTGCATGCATGTTTCATAAGTTGAGTGAGTGTTTCTACTTCTTTCTATCTTCACATATAACTCACCCTATATACTTATGAGTGCATGAGTGAATCCGCGAGAATCCGACTAATTTGTCTTGCAAGATCGAAAGGTATTTTGCATTTGTATATAGTATGGTGACTTGAGACTTGAGACTTGAGACTTGAGCTACGTTTTCTATTTCCCGTACCTTTGAATTTGTTTTATTGGTACACTTTAGTCATTAATTTGTTACAAATATGGATAGCTTGGGATTTGTATGTGCATTAAACATTAGCTCTGAGTCGTTTATTCGCCATTTGTATGATTGCCTTTTGTATTGTGTGTTGCTTTGCTTGAGGACAAGAAAAGAGATGATTTGGGGGAGTTTGATGAGTCATAATTATATACATATTTATGCCTCCCCTTAATTACTTTTGATACGGTTTTCGTGCTAGTTTATATCATTTACATGCCTTTTATGTTAGAATGTCGATACTTCCGCCTTTTGATGTTTAATGCAGGAATGATGCATTTGAGGAGCAAAGGAATGAAATGGTCATCGCGGAGTGAGCATGAAGGGATACACGAAGCATGGCACGAGAATCCATAAGAATGAAGGAAGAGAAGTTAAGAAGAAAACACGAAGAAAAGAGCTTCTTATTACAAGTGCCTACTTTGAAGAGCCATATCTCGAGTTCTACAACAGATTTTCAAGTCATTCCAATTGGAGGTGAAATCTTATCTTCTTAGCTTTCCAACTCAGCAAAAATCGCTTGTTTCTGACAAGTAACGAAGAAATGGCGGCCATTTGAAGTTCAGTGCGCGAAGCAGGAAATTGGTGCCTCGATCGAGTCAACCTTGGCTCGATCGAGGAACTTCATGCTCGATCGAGTCACCTCTCAACTCGATCGAGGAACCAACCTAATCAATAAACTTTGCAATGTCGAGAGTTGGGGTATCTGGGAATTGGTGTCTCGATCGAGTGCACCTTGGCTCGATCGAGGAACCACTTGTTTCCGCAATATTCCGCAAATTTCCTTAAGTCGGTTATGACTACTATAAATACCAAAACTCGTACCCTAGGTTATTTATGCTTTATTTTACATAGGTTTAGTATAGCTACCTTAGAAAACTCTCTCAAATACTTAGTTTAGTTTATTTATTGTTCTTCCTTCCGGATCTAAACATTGTTATTTTACGGTATTGTTCTAATCTTTCAATAATTACTATTTCAATTACTTGTTCATCTTTATTATTGTTCATCATGCTTTCCATTACTATTATTGTTGTTATTGCTTTAGTTATGAGTAGTTAAATTCCTGATCTAGGATAAAAGGGGATCTAGGTTAATTAGAAAGGGGAAATTGATTAATTGCTAGTGAAATCGTTTAAGTTGCCGTTTGATTATTGTTCTTATTCTAGTTAATTAACTTAGGCCTGAGTTATTAATTAGTGTAGCGAATTAATCCTTTCACCGACCGGGTTAGAATTAATATAGGCTGCGATAATCGAATAGATTGTATCTAATTATAGCGACCGCATGTTAGAATCGATCTAAAGGGCATAATAGAGTCGACCGATCTTATGACCTTAGACAACTTGGTAGATCTAGCAATTGATTAATAGACCCCATATAATTGACCTAGTGAACCCGAAACCCTAGACTCTTTAATATTATTGTTATTCATCTTTATTTAATTTGTTATTAGTTGTTAGAAATCAAACCAATCAAAACCCCATAACTTGTTACCTTTAAGACGGATTTAAATATAAACAAATTAGGTAATCACCGCCTCCATGTGGATTCGACCCTGACTTACCGCTAGCTATCTTGTTAGTAGTAGTTTAGGATTTATTTTGATTAAGGTGATACGACTTTAGCCTTATCACTAATTTGTAACTAACTTAGACCAGCTCATAACTAACTTTGACTAACTTGAGTAGGTTGTTATCTAACTAACTCAGTCCTGTCCATAACCCCCCTTCAAGCTGGACCTTCTGAAAACTGGAGTCCAAGCTTGAGAGAGAAAAATGTATGTTGATCTGCACCTAATGGCTTGGTCATCAGATCTGCTAGCTGAAGTTTAGATTGTACATGTTGAGTCTGCAGGAATCCCTCTTGTTGTTTATCCCTCACGAAGTGACAGTCGATGCTTAAGTGCTTTGTTCTCTCATGAAATACTCGGTTGAGGGCAATATGTTGTGCAGCTTTATTATCACACATTAAAGGTATAGGTTTAGGTACTTGAACTCTTAAATCCATCAGAATCCTGTCCAGCCATACCATCTCTGAGGTCGTATAGGACATTGATCTATACTCTGACTCAGCTGAGCTTTTACTTACAGTCGGCTGTTGTTTTCCATGAAACAAGAGCCTTGCCAAGAAAAATACAGTATCCACTAAGAGATTTGCAACTGAATGCACATTGGCCCCAGTCTGCATCAGAGTAGGCTGCTAATGCTAAATCCGATTCTGAACTGTAGAAGAGACCCGTGTTAATAGTGGACTTGAGGTACTTAACCACATGCAATGCTGCGGCCATATGTGGTACCCTTGGTTCACTAAGGAACTGACTTAAATGTTGTACAGCATAATATATGTCTAGCCTAGACATATTGAGATAAAGGAGTCTACCAACCAACCTCCTATACTGATCAGGCTGCTCTATTAAATCACCAGAGTCAGCAGAAAGCTTGAGACCCCTCTGCATTGGAAACAAGACTGTGGAACAATTTTCCATCTGCAACTCCTTTAAAATGTCCAAAATATATTTTCTTTGGTTTATCAATAAGCCTGTATTATTTCTAGATATCTCTAAGCCTAAGAAATATCTAATGTGACCCAGGTCCTTGATAGTGAATGCTGAGTTTAAACCTTCTTTAACCAGTTTGATGATGTCCTCTGATGTACCAGTAAGAAGGACATCATCAACATATATGAGAGCAACTGTAAAATGGTAACTCTTTTCCTCAAACCTTGTAAAAAGTGAATAATCGTGTCTTGACTGCTCAAAACCTATACTCTGCAAGTATCTTAACAATTCTTTGTTCCACTGCCTAGATGCTTGCTTTAGGCCATAAAGTAATCTTTTTAACTTGCAACACTGACCAGATGACACTTTATATCCTTCAGGAGCCTTCATATAGATGTCTTTATCAAGAAACTGTGGACATGGCCCACCTGCAGGTCCGATTTGATCTGCGGACATACAACGGTCTTTTTGAAAGCCACGCTCGGCGGCGTAAAGGTGCTTTCGACCGGATCGTTTTAGATCGATCGGTTTCGTCTCGGTAAGGGTCTCGAAACGATTAGAGATGTTCGGAGTCGCCACCAAGCATTTGTGGGATGCCTGGAACTCGTTCGAATTCCACTTTATACCTCGGTCAAATCGAAGCACAAAGCAGCGTTTGACATAGGTACTAAAGATAAGGAAATCGTCCCTCTTTAGCATTCTATCTCTAGAATGACTCTCGTACGCCCTGGATAAGGTCGTCCACTATCCAAAGTTTCTGAGTAAGAGGTGAAGGTACGTATTGGGAAGCCCTTTAATCAGACACCCAATCCCGCCCGCGTTTAGCGGCCTCTACTGATCGATCTTGGTTGGTTGAATGCAAAAGTTGATAAAACGGTTTAAATGCATGAATGCGCATCCAATAATTTAAACCTAACATGTGAGAGCTTTCTAAGTCGGTTGATTTAATCCAAGTATCAAGTATAAGATGTCGATTTGGATTAATGGTTGATTTGCATGCAAGACGGAAATTAAACATCCATTTACCGTATTAGGTTTAGGGTGCATAACATGATCCATTTGTCTTAGTAAAGCATTTTGCAAATATGGTTTGAACAGTCGTCTGATCCGTCCTATATCCGGGTTAATCGGAGTCGGGATCGTCCTAGACTAATGTTAGAAGGGAACAGGCCTTGTACCAGACGGCTACATGAGGCGCGAGCCAGCCGGCGGTGTAAGGGGCCTCCCTCTGGTTTTGAAAATGAGAAATTGAGAGACTGTTTAGGCGCGGGTTAGCCCACGGTTTATGTGCCGTGTTCTGACCTTTTAGAAAACGTTGCAAAACGTGTTGAAAATGGGTATTTGAACCCGGTTTGATTTGAAATGGGTCATTTAGACCGCATTTGTTAATTTGAAGAACTAGACTCGAATAATCATCATTATTTGATGATATTCGGTGTCGGGTTCGGTTTGACAAACTTGACATGAATAGTTTTGAAAAATGATTATGGACTAATAGTTTTAAGTCCATTTGAATGTAATTAGTCGATACTCGTCATCGTACCCGGGTTAAAATCCGGCATGGTATGTAAAACCAAAGATGATTTTGTGTTGGTGACTAACATGTTTGTTTGGAAATATAAAGAAATGAAATAAAAGGCTTTAAAATACCTTCTAAATGTCATTAACCAAATATTATCACCGAAACACGGATTTAACCGTCATGGTATGAGGAACCAAGGGTGAAAAATACTTTATGGTTAAAACATGTGAAATGAAACAAAAAGGTTTCGAAAATACTTGAAATGGTAAAAACCGATTACAAATATGAAAAATGGATTAAGAGAAATGACGAGAACAAACACGGTTGAATTATGGTCTGAATACCCCATTTAGGCGCGGGCCAGTTGGCGACCTAAGGGGCTTCTGCCTCAGACCAAAAATCAGTTTTGGCTCGTTTATTCCATGTTTTGGTTCATGTTATGCATGTTTTAGCATGTTAGAGTCATGAAACAAATGAAAACATAATGAAAGAGGATTTTTACACCCTCATACTTACATGTTTGGTTATGGCGAGTGACCGACGTAAGTGTAATAACTCGTTTGATCGGAAAAAACTCGGTTTAAAATCGTTTTGGTAAGTAAAAGAGTGTTTTAAGAGTTTAGTGATGGTGTAGTGGTTGAAGTGGTCGGTCAAGTGATTTAATGCACGATGACGGTACCAAACAATGTGTAAGGCTCGTGTTTATGATCGGTAGGTCGTAAATACGCATCGGATTGTGACTTAAGAAGTCGAGTCGAGAATTTTAAGGGAGAAAAGAGGGGGCGGACACTTGCGTAAGTCTCAAATGGGTGGCATTTGAGGGGTATTTATAGGGAAATGAGTGGTTGTGTGAGTTTTGAGCGACGTGGCCACCTGGGCTGCTCAAAGAGGCGCGAGCCACGTCGCGGGTCTTCGAGCTGTGTTGTCACTTTCACAACAAACGCAATCATGATTTGTTCTATCCTAGGTTTTGTAGTCACATGTTTGGTACTTGACCAACATGAATCCGGGAAAACTTAGTATAGAAGGTTTGAAAAGTTTGGTTTTTTGTGATTGACTCGGTTTGACTCGTTGTTGGAGTCGGGATTTGAATTTTTGAGTCGGTTTTTGGTCCGGTGTCGGTTTTGACTCTAGTTAGTGTCATTGTGACCCCGTCGCCGTGCATTAAACACTCCAGGTATTTTTGAAATGTTTTGAAATGTCTTATTTTCGAAATCGTTTTAAGTTTTCCGACGTAAAGTTGTACACAAATTGTCGATCAAACGTCGCGATTCCAAAACATGTTGTAGTCCGATAATCATCGGGTGTTTGTTGGAGTCTCAGCAGATACCGGGTATCTACAGAAACCCATGCAAAAATGCATTATTTATATCTAATTGATGTATAGGCCATCCTTTTGCAGCAACTAATGCTAGTAATGTCCTCACAGTTGTAAACTTTGCAACTAGGGAGAATGTGTGAGTGTAATCTTTATCTTTAACTTGAGTGAATCCCTTTGCAACAAGTTTGGCTTTAAACCTCTCAACTGTCCCATCGGCCTTGTATTTGATCTTATACACCCATTTTGAACCTATTGGCTTTTGTCCAGGTGGTAAGTCAACTAACTCCCATGTCTTATTCTCTTCTAATGCCCGAATCTCCTTGTTCATGGCCTCCACCCACCTGCTATCATTCTTGGCTTTCTTATAATTATAAGGTTCATATTCTTCAAATACTGTAGCCATAAAGGCTACATATGCAACATCAAACTCTCCCAAGTCTTTAAGAACAGAAGCATGAAATGAGTTGGACACTGAAGAAGTGGAATGCTGAACTGGTAATCTCTGTGTACATTTAAAATCCTTGAGCCAAGTAGATAGTTGTCTTAGCCTAGTTGATTTTCTGACTGGAGGATCATTTGGAACAATATCAAGTTGTCTTGACCTTGTGGAAGTTCTAACTGGAGGATTAGTTGGAACAATATCAAGAGATAATGACTGTGTGGACTGTACTTCTTCAGTACTTGAATTAGGAATAGCTTGATCACCAGGACTTGTATCATTACTAACCAGATCAGTTTGTACTGGTATGATGACAGTGGAATCAGCAGGATTGACCATTGGATTTGGGGCATCCTGCTTGCTAGATGATTCTTTAAAGGGAAAAATGTCTTCTTTGAATAAGACATCTCTGCTGATAAAAACTTGATGGGTTTGCAGATCATAAAGTCTGTAAACCTTAACATGATGAGGGTAACCAAGGAAGACACACTTCCTTGCCCTATTACCATACTTGTCTATGAAAGTTGGTGGCATTGTTGCATATGTAACACAACCAAACACTCTCAACTTGCTCAAATCAGGCAACTTATGAAACAATAACTCATAAGGAGTTTTCATGTCAATTATAACAGGTGAGGGCATTAAGTTAATCAAATGTGTAGCAGCTAAAAGATAGTCTCCCCAAAATTTAATAGGAATACCAACATATATTCTAAGAGCCCTAACTGTATCTAGGAGATGTCTATGCTTTCTTTCCACTCGGCCATTTTGTTGTGGCCTACCAGCTACACTTTTCTGATGAACCATACCCTTTTCTTTAAATAAATCAGCACAAAAATCTTGAACAAATTCAATGCCATTATCACTTCTAATTGTTTTGACAGTTTTACCAAAATGATTGTGTGCATAAGTCAATAAACTGTGAAGTAATGCAGGAACCTGATCTTTGGTTTGGAACAAAATTGTCCAAGTATTCCTTGAAAAGTCATCAAGTAAAGTTAAAAAATATCTAGCTCCTCCCAAAGCAAGTATCCTATATTGCCCCCACACATCTAAATGCAATAAATCAAATAAACTAGATGCCCTGGGTGTACTTCTAGAGAAAGGAGACTTGTGATGCTTAGCAAGAACACATGTTTCACAAAAAAACATTGGATTTTATTGAAGTATTTAGCCCATGTACATATTTCAATTTATCAAAAGCAAGATGTCCTAATCTAGCATGTAAGAGATGTGTTTGTGCTTCATTACAAGAATGCAAAACATTATTACTAGATGAACCAACTACTACATTCTGGTGCTGCAATTTATTTTGTATAACCATCAATGCCCTATTAACTACAGAAGTAATATCAATAATTTGAAATCTGTAGAGATCACCAAGCCTCTTGCCAGTACCTATAACTTTCTTACTGGAAATGTCCTGAAAAACACAGTGGGTAGGATAAAAAATTGCGTAAATGTGAGCAGAGTCAATCAATTTAGAAATAGACAGTAGATTTTGTTTAAAACCAGGAACAAGAAACACATTATGAAGAACAATGCAGTCAGTCAGCTGAACTTTACCCATCTTTTCAACCTTTTTAAAGGTTCCATCAGGTAGTCCAACAAAAATAGGCCGAGGAAGAACAGTTAAATCATGTAACAAATGCACATTAAAGGCCATATGATCAGAGGCGCTAGTATCAATTGTAATACTCCGTATTTATAAGTCTTGGGGTACTCTATCGAGTAGCCCTTACTCTGTCGAGTAAGGGTAAGTTGCGAAATAAAATAGTTTCTGACCTGTTGGGTACTCGATCGAGTAGCTGGGGTACTCGATCGAGTAAGGGGGTACTCGATCGAGTACCTTGGGTACTCGATTGAGTGTCCGGTTTTACGGGGAGTTTTCTCGGGTTTTGTTAATTATGCGATTAAGGTATTTAAACATAATCGTCATTGTTTTAAATCACTTTTACAAAACCTAAAACCTTGTTTAAGAGAGAAAGCAGCCAGTTCATCTTCCTAATCGCATTCTTAGCAATTCCCGGAGTTCAGACGGTCAGTTCTTGTCGTAATTCGTATCGTTGAGTTCCTTGCGTCGAGGGTAAGCTTTTAACATAATTTTTATAATGTTTTGTTAAGATTGGTTAAACCCTAATTTAGGGATTGGGGGTTTTGTGTGTAGTCTTTATGTGTTATATGATAGGAGGAGGGTTCGTAGAAGAGGCTTTTTGATACAGCTGTAGATACCGTCTGCTTGTTGTGCTTTCCAGGTAGGATTTCCTACTCAGTATTAGTCCCATAATGGGATATTGGTGATGTGTTGTACTTGGTTGTTTGATATAATGATTGTACTGTGTTTGTGGTTGTGATTGCTGTTGATGGTTCTCGAGATGCGTTCTCGGCTGAGTGGGGTCACTTGCGGGAGTGACTTCACGTCCTAGTTTCGCCCTTCGTGGAATCCGCCACGGAAGGGGATGTGCACATTAATGGGACAGGGTTATCGCTCGTATGATGAGCGGGGCTTAGGTGGGAACGGCTGCGGTCCCCCATGGCGGGGTGGTCCAGTGGGACGATCAAGATTGAGATGATGGGAGTTGGTGGTGTGTGTGTGTGTGTGTGTGTGATTCATTTATCTGTTTATCTTATTATTGTTATCTATATTGATTGTGTGATTAATCGACCCGGTGTTGTTTTGTAAACTGCGGTGATCCATTCGGGGATGGTGAGCGAGATATTGAGCGAGGTATTGAGATGAGTACTGGGATAGCTGGGATGCCACGACATGATGATAAGAGTCTTCCGCTGTAGCCTTAGTTTATTTACATTTCAGTTAGACATCGTTTGAGAATAATGTATTGCACTTTTAATTGGTTTAATGGATTGTAACTATTCGTTAAACTATTTATAATAAATGTTGTTTCGTTATTGTTGTTTGATTATCATTGCCTCGGGTAACCGAGATGGTAATGTCTTCATACCTGAGTGGTCCTGGTAAGGCACTTGGAGTATGGGGGTGTTACAAATGGTATCAGAGCGACGATCCTGAAACCTGTAACCAATGAACTTAATGAACATAGGGAGTCAATTAAAATGAACCCGGGATAAAAGTTGTAGGAGCTAGTGCAAAGGCTTGGGAGACGTCCTAAAGTCGCGGGGGTCGCCCTACAACTTTGAACCGGTCACATGGGGGAAGTGTTTGTCGTATGTGTGTTTGGTTAACTTGTTTACAAATGTGATGGAATGTGTTGATTGTTGGATGTTCGAATTGGAAGTTGAGGAGGTGAAAGAAAAGTGATGATATATATAGAAACTGTTGATGAAATGATAGCATGTTGAATGTTTTACAACGTGGCAATTAATAGCATGATTGTGATGATATAATATGTGGTTTATAAAGTTTAGCATGTTAGCATATGACGTAACATGCGGGTAGCTTTTACGAATTAGTGTTACTCGATCGAGTGGGACTGACTCGATCGGGTGGGTTTTTGGCGATTTTGAGTCCAGAATCGAGTTTTGGGGCACTCGATCGAGTAACTAGGGGTACTCGATCGAGTAGGGGGTCACTCGATCGAGTAGCCTAGATACTCGATCGAGTAGGAAAGAGATCAGAAGGTCTGTTTGGTTCTGGAGTTTGGGTACTCGATCGAGTACGTGGGGCACTCGATCGAGTAGCCCGTTACTCGATCGAGTGTGTTTGGGAACTCGATCGAGTGGGTTCTGGGCATCGTGTTTTTGTGTTTTGAGGTTTAGTACGTGTGTTTATGTTTACCCCTTTCTTATATAGCTTCAAGATGCCGCCCAAGAGAACTGCTTTGTATGCGAGAGCTGAGCTTATGACCGTGGATGACATCGTTAAGATGTTAGAGCACCAGGATGCTCTTACTGAGACCCTGAAGAGAGTGAATGAGGACAAGGATAAGAGTAAGGAGAAGGAGGTTGATCATTCTAAAATCAGCCTCTATATTGCGAGGTTTAACCCGAAAGAGTACAAGGGAGTTGGGGAGCCTAATCTGCTTGATAGTTGGCTAAGAGAGATGGAGAACATCTTAGACTTGGTTCACTGTCCTGATGAAATGAGAGTGGAACAGGCTGCGTTCTATCTGAGGGAGGCAGCAGGCAAGTGGTGGGATTCGGTGAAGGTGAGTGCTAAGGAGATATACACCAACCAAGGCTTACCTGCTATACCTTGGGAGGAGTTTCGTAGAGGGTTTGTGAGGAAGGAGTTAATTGCGGAGCATGTGAGAAGTAAGTTGAGGGAAGAGTTTGATAAGTTTAAGATGATCACGAGATGTGTGTAGAGTCGAGTACTACAGACAGTTCAATGAAAAGTCCAGGTATGCTGAGGATATGGGTTTGAGTGAGGAGAACCTGGCATTGAGGTTTGAAAGAGGGTTGACTACCACGATTATGAATAAGTTACCCGTGGGGATTCTTACTGATGTTAAGGAAGCCTATGAGAGGGTGGAAGAGCCGAGAGGTTGGTGGAGATGGCTCGGGAGAGGTCGGGTGGTGAGAAGAGGAAGTCCGAGAGCGAGGGTGGTGGCCAATCGAATCACAAGAAAGGCAACCACAATCGATCTAAAGGATTTTCTTTCGGGTCGGGGTTGATCTTTGGGGCTTCCTTTGGGCGTGGCTGGGAGTGTGAGTAATAGTTGGAGAGTGACTGCTTTGGTTGTGGTGGTGTAGGCCACAAGAGACATGAGTGCACGAGTGCACGGGATCTTACCGGAGACTGCGTGAGCTTCACGAGCAATGAGGCCTAGGTTGGATCATGGCCAAACCGGGGAAGTCGAGTTACAGAGTGGAGGCAACGCAACGGCGGTAATTCTTATCGAAAACACCGACGAACAACAACAACAATCAAGGGTCGGGTGCTAAGCCGACCGCATCACCAAGATCTTGTCCAGGGAGGTGGGAGGAAGACCGATGGCAAGTTGTTCATGATGGAGAAGAAGGCGGTGAGGAAGATGCGCACGTTATCACCGGTACATTCCTTGTTAATGGTATTCCTACGTTTGTTTTGTTTGATTCGGGGGCTTCTCGGTCGTTTGTGTCTTCGAGTCATGTAAAACAGTTGGGTTTGAGAGTATATGAGTCCGTTAGTGAGCGAGTTTTCATACCTTCGGGTGAGTCTGTATCGTGTGGAAGGTTGTTTAGAGATGTATCTTTGATAGTTGGGCAAGTTGATTTCCTGTAGACTTGCTAGAGTTCCCTTTTAATGGTTTTGAGATGATAGTTGGGATGGATTGGTTAGGAAAGTAAAAAGCTAAGATAGGCGTCATCAAAAGAAAGTGTCCTTAAGAGGTCCAAAGCGTGTTAGTGTGTCTTACCGTGGGTTTCTAGTCAAACCCAAAGTTAAGTTGATTCATTTGTCACCTTGAAGTCTTATCCGAGGAAGGGATGTCCGTTGATCTTGTGTCATGTGAGAGATGACCGGATAGAGAGTCCGACAATTGATGAGATACCAGTGGTGGGAGAGTTTGCAGATGTTTTTCAGAGGAGATTAAGGGTTGCCACCGAAGAGAGAGATAGATTTCACCGTAGAGTTGAAGCCAGGGACGGGGCCAATCTCTAAGGCACCGCACCGTATGGGTCCTAAGGAGATGGAGGAACCGAGGAAGCGGTTGGATGATTTGATAGAGAAGGGATACATTAGACCAAGTGTATCGCCTTGGGGAGCACCGGTTCTTTTCGTGAAGAAGAAAGATGGGAGCTTGGTGTGCATAGATTAGGGAGAGTGAACCGTATGACGATAAAGAACAAGTATCCTTTGCCAAGGATAGATGACCTGTTTGACGGTTGAGCGGTGCAACAGTCTTTTCTAAGATTGATTTGAGGTCGGGGTACCATCAGGTGAAGATTAGAGAGATGGATATACCAAAGACAGCTTTCACGTCAAGGTATGGCCATTATGAGTATGTGGTGATGCCGTTTGGGTTGTCTAATGCGCCGGCAGTGTTTATGGATTTGATGAATAGAATCTTCAGACAATTCTTGGACCGATTTGTAGTAGTGTTTATCGATGATATCTTAGTCTACTCTAAGACTAAGGAGGAGCATGAGGAGCATCTCAGGATCGTGTTGCAGACTTTGAGGGATCATGAATTGTATGCTAATTTGTCCAAGTGTGAGTTGGTTAGAGAAAGTTGCTTTTCCTGGGGCATGTGATCTCTAAAGATGGGGTAGTGTGGATCCGGCGAAGATTGAGGCGGTGACAAAGTGGGAAGCACCAAAGAAGAATGTTCTTGAGGTTAGGAGTTTCTTGGGTTTTGGATACTACGAGACGGTTCATGAAAGATTTCTCCAAGATAGCTAGACCGATGACGGCGTTGATGAGGAAAGAGAACAGGGTTCGTTGGGATGAGAGTTGTGAGACGGCGTTCCAAACATTAAAGGAGCGTTTGACCACGGCTCCTGTCCTCGCATTGCCTGAAGGGAGCGAGAATTTGAGGTTTATACAGATGCCTCGAAGAATGGGCTGGGATGTGTGTTGATGCGGAATGGTAAAGTGATTGCCTATGCTTCTAGGCGGTTGAAGCCTTATGAGGAGAACTACCCTACTCATGATCTGGAGTTGGGTGCGGTGGTGTTTGCTCTCAAGATTTGGAGACATTACCTTTATGGAGCAATCTTTAAGGTATTTTTCTGATCACAAGAGTCTCAAGTACATCTTCATGCGAGAAGGAGTTGAACATGAGACAGAGGAGGTGGATGGAGTTGATTGGCGATTACGACATGGAGATTATCTACCATGAAGGGAAGGCCAATGTTGTAGCTGATGCTTTGAGTAGGAAGAGTGTACATTCCTTGTGTACGGCTCTATCTTTGATGAGGTGAGGATGAGGTAGCGAGCTTTGGGATACATATGATGCGAAAGGAGATGCCATGGGTGATATGACAAAGACATCCGGAGTTTTATGATGATATTCGAGGTAAACAGGCTTTGGATCCTAAGATAGTTGAGTGGGAGAGTGGAGTAGAGAAAGGGACACGGTGTCCCGGTTTTCTATTCATACGAGATGGTAGCTTGAGATTTGATGGTAGGTGGTGTGTTCCTAATGATGAGGAGTTGAAAAAGACGATCATGACAGAGGCGCATTGCACACCATATTGATTCATCCAGTGGAGACAAGCTATACAAGGATTTGAAGAAAAGCGTTTTGGTGGCCAGGATGAAGAAAGAGACAGTGAGTTTGTGTCTGTTGTTTGACATGCCGAGAGTTAAAGGGGAACAGAGAAGACCACAAGGTAAGATTCAGTCTTTAGAGGTGCCCGAGTGGAAGTGGGAATCCATTTCCATGGATTTCATTGTGGGTTTGCCTAAGAGTCAACAAGGTAACAACATGATTTGGGTGATAGTGGATCGTCTGACCAAGTCAGCTCACTTTGTTCCAATGAAAGATACATGGACTAAGGCACAATTGGCTATGGCCTATCGAAAGAACGTGCTTAAGTTACATGGAGTCCCTAAGGACATAGTGTCCGCAGGAGATGCGAGGTTTATATCAAGGTTTTGGAAGGAGTTGCAGGAATCGTTGGGAACAACTTTGAAGATGAGTACTGACATTTCATCCTGCGACATGACGGCAGATCGAGAGAACAATCAAGACTCTTGAAGATATGTTGCGAGCTTGTGTGATGGATTTTGGTGGTAGCTGGGAGCAGAGGTTGGACTTGATAGAGTTTTCTTACAACAACAGCTATCACACCAGTATTGGTATGGCACCGTTTGAGGCTTTGTATGGGAGGAGATGTAGGAGTCCAATCTGTTGGGACGACAATGCTGAGGCAGTGGTTTTAGAACCAGAGATGGTGCATGAGATGGTAGAACAGATTAAGATGATCAGGGAACGGATGAGAGCAGCCCAGGATCGACAAAAGAGTTATGCAGACCTACATCGTCGGGACATAGAGTTTCAAGTTGGGGACAAGGTTCTTCCGAAAGTGTCTCCGTCGTGGAGTTATGAGATTTGGGAAGAAAGGCAAGCTAAGTCAGAAGTTTATAGGGCCTTATGAGATCTTAGAGCGAGTTGGGGAAGTTGCTTATCGTCTGCCTTTACCAGCTGCGTTAGAGAGAGTGCATAATGTGTTTCATGTATCGCAAAGTGGAAGTATGTGAGTGACCCGTCACATGTGTTGGAGGCAGAGAGCTTAGAGCTAGATGAGTCCTTATCATATCTTGAGGTGCCTAAGCGGATTCTAGACCGAAAGGTTAGAAAGACCAGGAGTGGTGAGACAGTTTTGCTTAAGATCCTTTGGTCTAACCACGAGACCGAGGAAGCTACATGGGAGCCGGAGGAAGCTATGAAAGAGCGCTACCCTTTCCTTTTTGATCAGGTATGTATGGTTACGGGGACGTAACCTTGTTTCTTTTAGGGGTAGGAGATGATCGCGAGAGTTTTTAAGAGGTTTATACACCTTTTATATGTTGTGTCGGGATGTTTGTCGGGATAAGTTGGGTTAGTATCATGTTTTATGTTCGGTTGCTGAGTCGGGAATGTTAGGGGAGTACCTTTGTTTAGTAGTGGTTTGAACTTCGAGGACGAAGTTCCTTTTAAGGAGGGAAGACTGTAATACTCCGTATTTATAAGTCTTGGGGTACTCTATCGAGTAGCCCTTACTCTGTCGAGTAAGGGTAAGTTGCGAAATAAAATAGTTTCGACTGTTGGGTACTCGATCGAGTAGTGGGGTACTCGATCGAGTAAGGGGTACTCGATCGAGTACCTTGGGTACTCGATCGAGTGTCCGGTTTACGGGGAGTTTTCTCGGGTTTTGTTAATTATGCGATTAAGGTATTTAAACATAATCGTCATTGTTTTAAATCACTTTTACAAAACCTAAAACCTTGTTTAAGAGAGAAAGCAGCCAGTTCATCTTCCTAATCGCATTCTTAGCAATTCCCGGAGTTCAGACGGTCAGTTCTTGTCGTAATTCGTATCGTTGAGTTCCTTGCGTCGAGGGTAAGCTTTTAACATAATTTTTATAATGTTTTGTTGAGATTGGTTAAACCCTAATTTAGGGATTGGGGGTTTTGTGTGTAGTATGTGATGTGTAGTCTTTATGTGTTATATGATAGGAGGAGGGTTCGTAGAAGAGGCTTTTTGATACAAATTTGTAGATACCGTCCGCTTGTTGTGCTTTCCGGTAGGATTTCTACTCGGTATTAGTCCCATAATGGGATATTGGTGATGTGTTGTACTTGGTTGTTTGATATAATGATTGTCTTGTGTTTGTGGTTGTGATTCTTTGTTGATGGTTCTCGAGATGCGTTCTCGGTGAGTGGGGTCACTTGCGGGAGTGACTTCACGCCTAGTTTCGCCCTTCGTGGAACCCGCCACGGAAGGGGATGTGCACATTAATGGGACGGGGTTATCGCTCGTATGATGAGCGGGGCTTAGATGGGAACGGCCTGCGGTCCCCCCCTGTAATGGCTGGTCCGGTGGACGGTCGGTGATTGAGATGATGGGAGTTGGTGGTGTGTGTGTGTGTGTGATTGTGATTCAATTGTCTGTTTATCTTATTATTGTTATCTATATTGATTGTGTGATTAGTCGACCCGGTGTTGTTTTGTAAAACTGCGGTGATCCATTCGGGGATGGTGAGCAGATATTGAGCGGGTATTGAGATGAGTATCTTGGGATAGTGGGATGCCACGACATGATGATAGGAGTCTTCATTTGTAGCCTTAGTTTATTTACATTTCAGTTAGACATCGTTTGAGAATAATGTATTGCACTTTTAATTGGTTTAATGGATTGTAACTATTCGTTAAACTATTTATAATAAATGTTGTTTCGTTATTGTTGTTTGATTATCATTGCCTCGGGTAACCGAGATGGTAATGTCTTCATACCTGAGTGGTCCTGGTAAGGCACTTGGAGTATGGGGGTGTTACATCAATAATCCAGTCATGAAAATGCTTAATAGAATTTACTGAAAAAACTTGAGAAAAATTAGAAACCATACCTTCAAAATTTGAATGTGATATATGTGATTTATCATCAGTAATTCTCTTCATTACTTGATCAATCACAGAACTAACAAGTCCATCAATCATACTGGAATCAAAAGCAGATGACCCATGCCCATGCTGAGATCCATTCTGTTGATCAGTATCATCAAAAGGAGAATCCTCGTCCAAGAGATCAACATTATTTGCAGACTGCTTGCTACCATACTTCTGATTACCAGATTTATTACCATAACCACCCTTGCCTTTACCCTTATTGTTCCTGTCACTGGGAAACCCTCTGATATTGTAACAATTAGCAGGCTTGTGACCATTCTTTTTACAGTGAGGACATTTGTGAAGCCAGAAACAATCGCTTGTATCATGAGACTTGACATTACAATGAGTACAAAATCTTGAAACATCAAAGACTGAGATGCACCCTGAATTTTCTGAGAACCAGACTTCAAATTATTTTCTTGAACACCAGCAGCATAAGCAGTTATCTCAGTCAAAGCTTCAATACCATCTGTGATTTGGTTCTGCCTTTCAATCTTCTGCAGGAGACCCAAAACTTTGTTCATAGTAGGAAGTGGCTCCATTGATAAGACTTGGGTTCTGATTGTATCATATCCCTTGTTTAATCCCATGAGAAATTGAATTAATTTCCCATTATTTTCTCGAGCAATAATCTTCTTGATCAAGGTACATGTACAAAGATCAAGTTTACCACAGGTGCATGTGAGAATAGGATCCACACTGTCAAGAGTCTCCCACAAAAACTTCATCTTACTGTAATAATCCACCAATGACAAATTCTCTTGACTGACAACAGTTAAATCTTTCTTGAGCTGATAAATTTCAATGGCATTGGCAGTACCATATCGTTCAATCAGTTCTGCCGACAGTTCTTCTGCAGACTTAACAAATTTGAGATTCTCCTTGATCGATTTATCAAGAGAATTCAGAATCCATTTGGTGACCATCAAATCTGATCTGAACCACTGTTTGAATTTCTTGTCAGTGATAGGTGGCTTGGTACAAGTACCATTCAAGAAACCATCTTTATTCTTCGAGGTTGAAGACATATAAACCTCCCTCTTCCAACCGAGGAAATCATGACCTTCAAACTGAAACGATGCTAGAGTAGCAGTAGGATGATCTGATGAAGATAGAAACAAGGGATCTTCAAAGTAATCATAAGTGGAAGGACGAGGTGAAGAATCGTCAGGCATTGTGATATGAGATTAAGAATTTTGTGAAGAAAAGAAAAGAAAAATATGATGTAAGAAGATGATGATTTGATGAGTATTGTGATGAACACGATGAAGATGTACTAATATTATCAAGAACTTTGATGAATGCGGAAACGTGATTTTATTGTAATCTTGATCTGTTTGTCAAGACTTTACTTGTTTTTAACAGGATCAGAAACTCTCCTGATACCATATGAAACAATGATTTAGAGATTATTGATGTATAAACTGAAATTATTATTATCAGAAATCTTATGTTACAATGACAATAGGATATGGTATTTATACTAATAACAACCAATCTTTGATTCTAATTTGTAACTAACTTAGACCAGCTCATAACTAACTTTGACTAACTTGAGTAGGTTGTTATCTAACTAACTCAGTCCTGTCCATATCATACATATAATACTTGTTTAATGGCATCCCCTTCAAACGGCCTTCATTCACGTTTATATTTCAACACCTCATTGTCGTAACTCCTCCAAATTTCACGCATTTTCACAACTTCACCCTGACTTCCTCCCTCTTTTACTCCATTGTCCTATGTAAAGCCTTTCCTTAAAAAAAAAAAAAAAGACATTTCACATTATCTATTTCACCCTAAATACCTTCTCTCATGAACACCCACTCATTTCTTATACTATAGTCAAATAGAACGTCTAATGGTAAAAAAGTTGCTATAATGAGTTATGAATCGCTTATTTGAATATATCTATTTTTCTCTTCTGCGTATATTTTTATGACTAAAAAAATCAGTGGTGAATTTAGAGGTTAATCAGGGCACTTGCGTGCCAACGCTGGACATTGGAAATTTCGAATTTCTTAGTTAAAATTTTCTATTTTTTTAGGTTTACTTTAGATGGCTTTACCGGTTTGCGCCCTTCGAGATTTTTCACGTCCCAAGCAGGGAATCTTAACTCCATCACTGAAAAAGATCAAAGATTTTGTGCTATGAAAATTGTAATTAATTTCACTTTATTGTCAATGGGTTGAGTTATCGCAATTTAGTAATTAAATATTAGTAAGCATTGTTATTGTTTTAGGAAATTAAAATTTGATAAACTTATATACAACATAAACTTATATACAACATAGATAAATTATAACATTTTTTATGGTTTGATAAAATGCATTATTTTGCTTCAAATATTTGGTACTATACATATTTTCTATTGTCGTTAATAGGATGAATTCGGGCGGTTGACATTACTTATGTAACACTCGACTATTCAGGTGCCTTAAACACGACAATCCTGAATAACAAGGCTTATTACCATCACGGAGTAACCTATGGTAGTACTATCAAAATTAACAACATTACAAGAGTTACTAGATAATTAACAAAATACCAAAGTTACAAAGTTTTAAGTCCAAAATAAATAGCAAACTAACAATGGAAGTCTAAAGCAAGATATTTAAACATTCTAGTGGACTACAAGTTTAGTGCTTAATAACAATAATCTACTCGGTAGTCACATCGCTAACAGAATATAGTCTCGCGCTTGGCCATGCCTGAACAAGTAATCACAACGACCAACTATCTCATATCACCCATGTGGAACACTACTCGTCTACTCCCCAATATCACCGACAAATGTCATATGAAACCATCACAGACGAGCAGTGTAGAAAGGATTTGAGAGGACATGCATAATCACATATAACTTATCAAAACACAAGTTGATAAGAATAAACTCATACTCGTATAAACATAACTCAACACATGACACGTGTCAATCACCACATAACACGTGACAATCACCACAACCATATCAAACCAGTAGACTAGCTAGTATTTTCAATCCAATAACTAATAACCAATAACCAATAACTACCGCCTTAGTGTTTGAGTGTGCACGCCTTTCTAGATCCAACTCTAAAGGTAGATAAATGAAAAACCAATAAAGAGGACCGTGGTCAACTGGCCCTCTACCACAGTACCACATGTCGGTATCCTAGTTAAAGCCCACGACCTAACATACGTATCATCATTAGTAAAACCAATATTAGCAACACATTACACAACTAACGCATGACCAATGTACAACCATTGTAGAACCAGTACACACACAACCAAAGACACAAAGAGTAAGACATCCATCTTTACTTAATAATGCACAATCCAAGATCTACGCAGTACTCTTTTACGAATCCAATCGTTACATAAAGAAAATATATTTTCTCTTTTCAAAGAATCAAACACAACAATGTTATACAAACATATTGCGTTGGAAAGTTTTTAGGAAAAAATTTCAACTTCATCGTAATGTCTACTACGTAGAAGAAAAAAAGAAAAGAGGAATGACGTATTACTACGACCCTCTCAGCCCCAACCTCTGTCATACCAATCCCCGACCACCAACCGCCTTCGGTCCCTCACGTCACCCACCAGCGTCAATCCATCCGGTGACACACCAAACCATCCCCGTTCGCGATCCGGCCATCAACATTCAATACCTTACGTTTTTTCACGCAACCCACTACGCACGCCACGATGTCGCCTATCCTCACACCAACCACCATCTTACGATGACCACCCTCATGATTTCCACCAGCACGTCACCTAACTGAATGACCACCACCCAACCCACTTTCTCACCCTAAAAAATCCCACCCTTATTTACTAAAAAAAACGAACATTAATTTAATCATTAAACTCTAATTAATGAACCAATTTATGCACTTCAATCAATCAAAGAAATTTGATTAAAATAGAGAAATTGTAACGTTAGACTTTAAGCGAATTAGTTTTGTGATTTGTTTTAGTCTAAAGACAAGTCAATGAAAATTAACACGAAAAAAATATTATCCCTAATAAAAAAATAAACTTACTGAAAATGAATTACTCCGTAGTATTTCTTTTATTACGGTCATTTTTTGTGAAGAAAACCCATAAAGGGTTCAATTAATCATTACATAAATCAACATCAACCAAAATAACAATGTCAGGTCACAGGTGGGATGTCTATAGTCCAGAAACGACGACCCGACTCCTCAGAAATAAAATGCGCTAAACTATAAACTACTCTATTAAAATTCCTACGAACAAAAGAGAAGGAAACAACATCAAAACTAGAACAAATATTGTAAATTTCATCAAAAACACAAAAAATGTCACTACGATCCCGCTTCCTGGCGATAATGGCGCTAATATCCACTTGACAATCACTTTCAATGATAATATTTCGTTCCCCAACTCTTCTAACTTCCTTCAATTCATGTAAGATCGCCATAACTTCCGCGGTTGTTGGATCTCACACCCCCGTTGCTCGCGCACACACCCATTCATTTATGTAAGTTTTTGTTTTGACACAAAGATAAAAAAAAGGAAGAGGATAATTTGTGTAGGTTGTTAGGGTGAGATTATCAGTCAGATCCTCCCAAGTCTTAAGATTCTGCCACATCAGCTTTTCACTAACTTTTATTATTTCTTTATTGTTCAGACTCATCTCAGACTTTATATATTATCCGTCAGACTCACCCCAGACTCTACTTTTTCACTCCACTTTATTTTTTTTACAAAAAGAAAGGACACATGTTATTCACCCATTGGATAATTTTTCTTTAAGGTGGGGTCAAGACTCACCCAAAGTCTTAAGTTGAGTCTAAGACTCAACTTGAGACTTTGTTAAGACTTTGTAAAGACTACGGTAGACTATTGGTAGTCTTGGTCTCTTGGGTAAGTCTTGTCTCAAGACTTAACAAAGTCTTGTCTCAAGACTACCAATAATCTTACCCTTAGTGAATAAAAAATCGGTAAACAAATAACCGGACTAGATGAGGAGTTTTTTTTTTTTTTTCATAGATGGATTTCTATCGGGTACGAGCGACACAAAGTTGGAAGATAAGCTAGAAAAACAAGAATGGAAGAGAAGTTATCAAGTTATGCAAAATCATCAAAACCATCACCAATCCAACAATTATCACATCTTGCTCAACGTTGTAATGCCATCAATCTTGCCGAGGGCTTCCCTGACTTCTCTGCTCCTTCCTTCCTCAAAAACGCTGCCGTTTCTGCCATCAACTCTGACTTCAACCAATACAGGTTTCCCACTTCCCTCTCTTTTTCTTCATTTTTTTTTATTTGCCATCATGGTTTCTTCTTATTTTTGTTTCCGTGCAAATAAAATGGCGCAATTCCTAAGAATCGGTGGGAGTACCCCGTAATAGTGCGGTGCCCACAAGAAATTTGGATGAAATGGCGCTATTAGTGTCTTTAGGGAGTCGGTCATTTGTTTACCTATTAGTGTCCTTTCTATATTGAGCCTCCCCTCTCATTGGTCTTTGTGTCAAAAACAAAGGTAAACAAATGATTTACAAGGGAGAATTTGTGCTTTTTATAAGGTGAACCTCACCTTTAAGTTCACCCCATGTGTTTACTTAATCCTAGCGCCCAAATGAAATGGGACAATTCCTGAGAATCGGAGGGAGTGTACTCATAATAGTTTATGATCATAGTAGAATAATTCTATTTTGTAGCGAAAATCGTGGGTGTTATTAGATTGGTTTTACCTTGTCTGCAATAGAGTGGTTTCAATTTGGAATGAAACTGGAGCACATTTTTCCTTTTAACGTGCACATTATTCTTATACTCTCTCCGTCTCAATCATTTGTTTGACTATTTCATCTTAGGACGTCTCATTCATTTGTCTACCTTTCTATTTTGAAATGCTTTTTATGTGTAATTTGAGCATGCACATGCATTTTGATCTACTTGTCATTCAATTAACAATATCTACAAATGGTCCCTTCCGTGGTGTTTGTGTCAAAAACAAAGGTAAACAAATAATCGGGATGGATGGAGTATACAATTTATGAAACTCTTCACAGTCAAATTCTACTCCGGTCCGGTGGCTCGTTTAGTAGAGATTGTAGAATCCTAGTGTATGAAAATAAAAGTAGGTGTGGATTTCCAGGCATGTGCAGGAAATCTGTGACTATGTTGCTATGAACATGAAAGACATGCACGGTTTGGAGGTTGACCCTTTGACTGACATTGTGATTTGCTGTGGACAAACAGAAGCATTTTCTGCTGCAATGTTTGCCTGTAAGTACAATCCTTCTTTGATAGAATGTACTTTTTTTTTTTAGTTTGTGTTTATCTCGAGTACGAGCCGGGTAGGGCCACAAATGTCGGAACAGTCTTCCGCTTGAGTTTTAACCTTGTTGCATTCACACCCCTCATCACTCACCAGTTCAGTTAAGTGCTTAGGGGTAAATTGGTAGACTGTAATGAAATGAAGCATGACTATGATACTTGCTTGAAGAAACATACACAACTTTTCACAAGGACTATTAAAAAAAATGAATGAATCACTCATTCTCTGCATTTGCCTTGTCCAGTGCTTGATCGAGGTGATGAAGTTATCGTGTTTGATCCGTCATATGAAACATATGAAGCTTGCATTCGTATGGCAGGAGGAGTGCCTGTAAGCCCTTTTGAGTTTTAACAGTTATTTTGGAGAATCAGTGATTAGTGTTTGACTTATTGTGATTCAAACTTACATTCTTCTTTATTGTGTGATGACTTCACCGGCCAGATATTTGTGCCCTTGGACCCTCCTCTGTGGACTCTCAACCAAGAGAAACTCATGAAGGCTTGTACTGTCAAAACCAAAGCAATAATAATGAACAGGTTGGCAGATTTTCAACTGTTTTCTTGGCGATGAGGAATAAGTAGGAATTTGAATACCTTTTTAAAGAATGGATTGATTATATTAGTTTAGTACGAGTAGTGTCTATACTGTAATACTTTTAAATTGGAGCTGATCATGATAAATACATAAGTTATGATTCGTGAATAATAATTTTCATAAAGATATACTGATACAAAATGACACAGCCCTCATAATCCAACAGGTAAAGTGTTCGGGCTAGATGAGCTGGAAATGATTGCTGAAGCTTGCCTTAGAAATGACTGCCTTGCTGTTACAGATGAAGTATGATAATGCCGCTGTGTATCAGCTAGGATAATGCTGTTGTATTTATGTTCTTTGTGTTTTAAGTGTATATTGAACAATTCGTGTACCTATAGGTTTATGAGCACATAACATACGAGAATACAAGACATATTTCCCTTGCTTCACTTCCAGGTATGCAAGAGCGAACCATTATCACATCCTCCTTGTCCAAGACGTACTCTGTGACAGGTAATCCCGAGGGTCTAATCTTAACAATGTCTACTTTTTCTGTGAGACAAGTCATTATTTGTCATATTTGATATTAATTGTATTAGGTTGGAGAGTTGGATGGGCCATTGCCCCTGCTTGTATTGCTGATGCTATAAGAAACATCCATATAAGACTTACAGATTCTGCGCCAGCGCCTTTCCAGGAAGCTGCCTTGACAGCTTTGCAGAGTCCTCCCGAATACTTCGAGTCACTTAAACAAGTAATCTCTCTGTCCATGAACAGACTTCCTGAATTTTATGTTTGGGTGCCCATGAATAAATTTCGTCATTTTTTTTTTGGGGGCTTTGCTTTCTCTTGGTTCTCTTTCTCAGTGGTCGTACTTCTTTTTTTGGCATAGGATTATGAATCAAGGAGGAACCTCGTAGTTGAATTCCTTGATGGGATCGGTTTTCAGACACATTTTAAGCCTCAGGGTTCATTCTTCATATTTGCTGAGCTGCACAAGGATTATGCATACTCTGATGTAAGGTCTTGTCACAATCTATTCTTCTTGTCTGGTACTCCTATTATAAAGCTGTTGTCGAAAAATGTATTTGGTGCTCATTATATTTAAGATTATGTGGTGAAATATCATTTTCACCCTTCCGATTATTTGGGATGGACAAAAAGGAAATTGAGACCGCATAAATAAGATTGAAGGGGTAAAAAACTAGCTATTAGTGTCTCGTTCATTTGAGGCCCTGCTGTTTATGTTTCCTTTGTCGTTTTATTTCACTTTTCAGCATACAAAACATTAGACCTTTGTATGATAAATCTCACTAAACCTGTGTAAAATTCTAAGATTTGCAGCAAACCATTCCTAAAAGGCACCACTATGTTGCAGGTAGACTTTGTAGAAGAACTAATAACACAAGCAGGCGTAGTAGCAGTGCCGGGCTGTGGATTTTTTCATACAAAGTTCCCTGCAGAAGCCTACCAGAGAAGGTATGTGAGGTTTGCTTTCTGCAAAACCACTGCCACTTTGACTGCTGCTTTTCAGAGAATCGGTCAGCTTCTAGATTCCTCGGGGCATTTGAAGCTATTTCATTCCGGAAACGTCCCTGATTTATGAGAGTTATGTCATGTTAAAGATCAAGTCCCCGTTAGTTTGAAGTCGCCCGTGCTAAGGCAAGATCTTTTGGATGTGTAAGGTTTTTCAGGTTACTGAAATTTTATGTTGTGAATGATATTTATGAAAATTAACTAATACATAACCAATGTCCGAGGTAGGTACTTGTGCTTTGAATTGTGTCATAGACTCAAAGTACGTACTGTGATTTGCGACTGTTCCGAGGGATTGTGTTTGTGACCGTTAGTCGTTACTGCAACTTATTAATTACCATGGTTGCAACGTTCCACCCATCTACAATAGATGGGTAGGTGGATAGCAATTCAACATTTCAATCGATAGTCGATGGTTGTAAGGATTCATGAAGTGTATTTGATCATCGCAGAGCTACATGGATAACATGGCTACGGCCTACGAGTGTGACATCATAAATGCAACCAAGAAGACTTTTAAAAATTCATAAAATCATAACTTAGTTGTTGCGTCTGACATATGATAACATGGCTACGTATTCTCTACAACAGGCCAATGGTTTGATAAAAAAGAAAAAAAAAAAGTAATTCCAACAACAAATTTAAGAAAAATTTGCTCAAAGAAAATGTCAAAGTTGGAAACAACCTCCCTAAACTGTGAGTTTTGTTACCGAGAAGATGGCACATCAGCACAAACCTCTAACTATTTGTCTTGTTTTAAGGATATATCATTTTATGGTTTTCTCTAATCACACATTTGAGTTGGTTAGTTTATCTACCAATGATCATACATATATATTTCAGTTGGTTGCATTGATTCTTAATTTGTAAAACATATAATAGTGTTAAAAACATGGAAGAAGAGAAGATTATGGCAATAGCAGAAATGCAATGTTCTGCCTATGGTGATCCAGTAGATAACCAAAACCCCATCATTATCCAAGGTGATGATGAACAAACTACCGAACTTCATTCACTCTTGCGTCTCATGAAGATCTCTAACGAATTCACGACTATTAAACAGTACATTCAATCTTTAAATCTTTATTTACTTTCATCTCATTTTTCCCTTCCAAGGAGTTGATACTTCACTAATCATTTTGGTTTTCTTAATAGTTCTATGGAGATATTCCCTTTGCCAGGAAATAGGATGGAGCCTCAGCATGCAGATATTCTATGTTTCGGGCCGCAGGTAACTAAGCAGCTTCTCAGTATATGTATGCTCATAATCCATAATAATAAGAGGAGTATAAGAGAACTAATTATCATCTTGTATGTTCCATGTTTAGGCAAGGAACTTCTGTCAGCAGTTTCAAGCAACCGATCTTCTTACGTCGCTCTCGCTTTCTGAGGATACCACCAAGCTGAAAATTAAAGACCTTGCTGAAAATGCCATGGATGAAGTTGCCAAATTGTTCGCAGAAGGCGAGCCCTTATGGCAACATGATACTGATAGAGGGATTGAGGTCCTTAACTATGAAGAGTATGTAAAGAGATTTAGCCCTAACCTCGATTCTACATTGGACGAGATTATAAGAATCATAGCTGTAGATGCACCATTAGACATTCCTCTTCTCGATAATGGTGTCAAAGAGCCAAAACCGGAGTCATCAAACAGTTACCAAGCATCACGAGAGATTGGTTATATTCAATTGCCTGCAATTTGTGTTGTGGAAATCTTGATGGATGTGGTATGTTTTTTTTTTTTTTTTTTTTTTTTATCTTGAATTTTCACCTATAATCTTTGTCACATAATTGTGATCGTTTATGACTTCACTCGAAAAAAGTCATCTTTGATGTAAGATTTATTATCTACTTAGAAATAGGTCTGAAATGTGGTATGTTTTCGTAGAGACTATGGTCATTTGTGTTCTCTGAAATGCTTTCAAGAGCTGCAGTTCTAGGAATTCTATCCCCTGGAGCACTAGGAACTTACGACGGAGCTCTTCAAATGGTAATTTCTATTCTGTAATCGTGCCATTTTAAACAAACTCAATATCAATTTATACTCGACTCATCAAAATTCTACAGTAAATTATTTTTTCCGTGGTGTTGTAGATGATAGCTGAGTACCATGCCCCATCGCCACTTCTCCAAACAAGGAAAAGTTGCTTTGCAAAATACTGCAAAGAGTTCTCCAGGAACATGTGGATCATTGTCGACATTTCTTTGGAGAGTATGATTGATAACCCGCTACTGAACTGTAAAAGGAAACCCTCTGGTTGTTTAATTCAAGGCTTACCAGATGGGAACACTCAGGCAAGATTTATGTTTACCATCTCAAATATTTAGCTACGTTACTTTGTCGCTTCACTTCACTTTGGCTGATGCCGTGTGTTGAATTGTGACTCCTGACACTTCGACATGATATATTCCCTGCCCAAACCTCCAACCACCTATGTAACTTCGGCTCTTTAGTTTTGAGGCCAAGCCTGTGTAACTTTTTTCTTTGTACTTAATAACTGATTGTGTTTTCCTGTTTTACGGTCTTACCGATTTCAAGATCACTTGGATAGAGCACACAGAAGCACAAATGGAATCCATTCATCCACTGTTCAATTCAGCCGTTAACTCTGGGATCGTGCTCAGTGCAAAACACTGGGTCGATACATTAGCAAGACAATGTCAAAATCTTAATGCTATGATTCAACAAAGCCTCAGTGGCCTTCAGAGAGGTACCATATTCCATCTGAAACTCTATTCACATTAATTTGAAGTTAATTATCCTTCCGTCCCAATCATTTATTTACCTCTATTATGATTCGGACGGAGGGAGGGTACTTAATTATGATGAACAAAGCTGAGGTGATATTTTACCAATAAGCAGAAGTCAGTCCATTCAACAGAGAAGGCTTACATAGGATTGCTCAGAGAATGAGGAGGGAATTTCATGGTGCTCTTAGCGCGACTAAAGATAACAAGTATAAACCATTGCCATTCAAAAAGGGAGGTGATATTTTGATCAGAACCATAGAAGGTGATGCTCAAAGCCCTGCTGCACTCATCACTGTGACAACTTCGACACGGTTACCTTTCGTGCCTAAGATAGTTTTTGGATTCTTGGGCGATGAGAAAAACCGGATTAAGGTATGTTCAATGCTCGACGTCCTAACCTTAACTATGTACTTTGTGTTGTAGTTTTTGTATTACAAATTTACAATAGATTACAATAATACAACTAATACAAAGGCACTATAAAAACAGAAATGAAAACTATATAAGACGGTGGTATATTACATCCAATCGAATTGGGTTGAACACACTTTCTTTAGAGTATTTCGACCCATAGCCTTTGGATTACGCGAAATCTCTAAGGCAAGAACAAAGAACTATTAACAATAAGAGTTTTCGTTTTTCTTTATAAAATGTCAAATATCTCGCGCAAATGTGTGTATTATATATATATATGTATCACATTATCACATGCATATATTTTGACAAAAGATGGATAAGGTTCTTTTGGTATTATAAACCAATGAGAACAAAGGACAACCGCCATAAGTCACACGCTTTCATGCATGCATGAAATCTAAAGTGTGACAAATG